>NW_005842475.1:1016764-1038155 GCF_000455745.1 Alligator sinensis | reverse complement strand
GGGCCAAGCAGGGCAGCAATCCAGGGGGCTGGGGTAGCAAGTCGGGGTGGGGTATGTTGGGTTCTGCAGGGGGGGTGGTAGCCCCTGTGGGGCCATTTGGCCACTGTTGGAGGGGCTGTAACCCCTGTGGGGGGACTGTAGCTCCTGTGAGGGGGCAGCAAAACATATAGGTAGTTAGAATTCACTTTATTATGATGATAAAGACACTCTTAGGCTTCCAGATTGCTTTAACACTGTAGATATATCAATAAAACATTGCCCAACTGATCGTGTTCTCTCTCTCTCTCTCTCTCTATATATATATATATATAGAGAGAGAGAGAGAGAGAGAGAGTGGTCTTTTCCTTTAATTGTGAAGGAACGTGGATTTCAGGGTATTTTACAGAGTGACTTTTGGATTTTTTTTATCAGGGATTTTTCAGTTTTCCAATAGGGAACACCAGAATTCCTGATAGGGTGGCCAGTGGCAGGGTCCTGCCTGCTCAGAGCTAGCACCCTTGGACCCAACTGGAGGTGGCTGACCTGGCCATTTGGGGCCATGAGGACATGCTTTGACAGTTCAAAGCAGGCCACCACACTGGGAACATCTTCAGGGCAATAGCTGCTCAGATGGCTGGGCAGGGGGCACAGGGCCACTTATGCAGCCACAGTCCACTGCTAGCGGGCCCAGAGGGGCAGATGCCTTTACTGGCTGTGCAGCCCCCATCCAGGTCTGGCAGGTGTGCAGCAGGTCACAGCCAGGCAGCAGCCCGCACTGCCAGACTGCTGCAGTGGGTAAAGGGTGCAGGGAACTCTTCGGGCTGCTTCAGCAGTCTAGCTGGCACAAAGGGTACTGTCCCCAGGTACCAACTGGCTGGGCCCCAGAAGCTCCTGAGAGCAAATAGCGCTGAGCTACTTGACAGGGCAGCTTTTTGTACTGCTAGGGCCAGGACAGGGCAGCTTTTGATACTGCTGGGGACAGCACAGGTACTGGCCCTCGGCTCTAGCTCCTCCTGACTGCCGATCTGATAGGAGCCAGGCAGGGTTATTTTGCCTCATGTGGCACAATTTGCTTCACACCAAAGTGCATGTCTGGGCATCTGTACTAAGGCAAAAAGCTCTGGCTCAAATTTGCATCACCCTATTTGAGCTGCTGCAAGTGCACGTGCTTGCATGTGTGGACGCACCTATAAAGGCTCATCAACCACCGTAACCCAGGCATTAAGTCCTAAAATGTCCACAAAAAAAAATCAGTGTAACCTTCTCACACTATTACCATTACTGAAGCCACTATAATAGCTTAAATATCCTATTCTCTGCACAACAGCAGAGGAGTCAAACTAAATCTTCATTTGTAAATTGGAGCTAATGAATGCTATTGCACAAAATCTGGAATTGGTGTTAAGAGTCTAAAAAATCCTTTCAATTTCGCTCCCACATGGGAATATTATTTAAGATGGGATATTGGAAAACAGTTTTGGAATATGGTCTGAAACATATCAATATTTTGGAACATTACAAAAAAGCATCCATAAAATCAGACAAATGGATTTTAACGTATTTGTTTTACAGGAAAAGCACGCTGGAGTTAGAAATCCTGATGCAGAAAGAAGTCTGATTATGCTTTGTAAGTTAGAAAGATGGCTCGTGGAAAGTTCAGTAGTTCAATTCCTGCAATTTGCTTATGGATTATGTCCATAAATCCCAAGAGCCAAATTCAGCCCCGACAAACTGGTGACATTCCTTTTTAGCCAAGATTGACCCCAAGGGATTAACAGAAACTTCATTGGAACTTGTAAGCCATACAGTGAAAACAGCCTCAACTGTAGTCTTCCTAGTCTTTTGCTGTGTTGATTTAAAGCCAGTCTAGGCTGTGTTTTTATTACTGCAGCATTATACTGTAGAGCTGTCAAAACTTTTTGAATAATTCATTGTAAGAATTCATTCCTTTCCTTATTTATAATCTTTAAGTTTGAAATTTGAAAAATGAATATGCTATTCTTACATTAAAGATGGTAAGCAAACAAAAATGATAAACAGTATCCATGCCATTCATACTACCCTATCCAAAAACCTTCTTAACATAATATAAAACTACAGAAAAAATGGAAACCTATTGGAAACCCTTAGAATGAATTCAAAGTAATTTGCTGTTACACTAGAAAATAAAAATTGAAATACAGCTTTATAATCCTTATGGAGACTTTCTTGTGTGGACATTTGCATAAGTCCTTAATTCATGTATTTGTGTTTTGGAGAATATTAGTTACTATTAAAATACCATAGCACCAACAAAGTTAATGTTATTCACCTTTGAAGTTAAATGTTCCCTCAAGTTGCCCGTTCAAAAACAAATAAATGTTAAGAAATGTAAAAGTTCTGATTTGCTACAATATTTTTTTTGTACGTTTATCTTGTAAGGAAACATTATCTCAGTTATGAAGGGAAATAGAAATTAAAAATATGATGTATATACAACAGGAGTATGTTAGTATCTTAATAGGAACTGTAAGACTTGCCACAGGAGTCACAAATATGAAACAGAGCACTGCACTCTTACATAGTTTGTACTTAGTTTCTTTGAAAAGGAAAAAAATGCAGTAGGCATGGGAAGATTAAAAAAAAAAAGATCCTAGAGAAAAAAAAAGAAAAGAAAAAGAAAAGAAAAAAGACCCTACTATACCTTACCCCTTACACAGACTGAAAGACAACAGTCAATGGAAATCCAGTTTTGAAGAAAATCTGTATTAAAATGTTCAGAAGTATCCACAATTTTGCACTAACTGTAAACCAGCAACTATGGCAGTAAAACCTTCTGCCAATAACGACCGCTAGTGCTGAAATGTCAGTACTAATCTAAGATTTCATTAAAAAAATAAAAAAGTAATTTTGCAGTGTCTCTTTTTGTAGAAAAGCTTTCACAACATAAACCACTGCTGTAACTGCAAGTTTATTGGGACACTTTCCCCTGAAAATCATTTAAAAGTGAGGACATGCACTATCCTACCCCTAACAAGTGTAATCACATTGCTATTTTTCAACCTAGTAGCTGCCAGTATTCCTACTTTTGGTAGCTACCGATCTCTGGCATCACTGTGTCCCCACTTCACCATGTCAGTACAGTGAATTTCACACATTCATGCTCATGTACACACACACTTTCGAGTAGACTTCAACAGCTACCCCAGCAGCAGCACTGAAATTGTCAGCTCTTGACTTAGTCTCTGAGCAATTGCTATTTTAGTTCATTTCTCACTTGGATGATGCGAGAGGGGCAGAGGCTTGGCTATCTCTAGTAGGCACTCCTGAGAACTGAGGAGATTTTGTGTTTCTTGTGAAATATGTCTCTTGTACCACTTGGAGAGAAGGTTGGGGCAGCATTTCCAGCTGCTAATGTATTTATTCAGCTGTGAAAGGCACTCAGATATTATGCTGATGGGCGATGGATAGAAATATGCCTATTTATCCTTCCAATGTCCCATTCTTATTTTAATATATAATCACATGTTATGACCTCACCTATGCAGTACACTCTTATAAAAAGTGTAATAAAACGTGCTGTTTCCAAAGCAGCTTTGGTACTGCTAATACCTAAGAAGGAATATAAATGAAACAGCTCATTCAACCCTCCGTTAAAAAATACACACCCATTTAAATGAATGAAAATCTGGGACCTGTCTATACTGTGCAGTCAAAGCAATTTGCTTTCAGTATCCACCTAAAAAACCTGACAATTTAGCATTCCCAAACAGGATCAGGCTATGCAAGTTATAAACGCAACATTATAAAGGAGAATTCTGTAATAACTTATGCATGTGCTTCATATCACTCATCATCCTTCCATCTCAATACCATTAGTTTAAGGATCAAAGGGGCCAATAATTTTGACACCACTATCAGTGGGAGTAAAGCTGGCGGACTAGTTCTGGATCCCAGCTACAGGTTCCAGTAACATATAATTGTCATGGAAGAGCTGTAAAGACTGTGACAAAAATACTCCCAAGATAAAAGCAACATAAAACAGTGTCAGGATGTCACAGATTACAAAGAGGAGGACATACTGGGGAGTCAACAAGTAGGGAGTGGGAAGCTATGGAGTATGTAATTATACTATTACAGAACTATACAAATTCTGGGCTGCAGCACAACAAATAGACAGCCACGGGCAGGCTCCTTTTTCAGTTCCCATGGCACCTCAGATTTGGGGTGGCATACGGCCACCTTTGGCCACAGTTGTTCCCTCTCTGAACTCTACCTTCCGAGTTGCTTCTCAGATATCCTTTTTGATTGTACCATCACATTCATACATGAAGATTTTTTAAAGCCCCATATTTGAAAATAAGCATTTTAACTGAATAATGCAAAGCAATTACTGGAAATAATTTGTGTACTTATTGGTCCTATCCTTCATTCAACCATCCTTTACCTTATTGCTTGTATTTTATTATTCCATGGCATTAATGATGCTAGGGCAGAAAGCCAAACACACTCCAATGCAGTTTGCAACCTACCATATGCTATTTGGTTTTAAAACATGTTAATTTGTCAAAATATTTATATTATTAATAAGCTGCTTATTCTCAGAAGTTCAGAACCACGATTGTATTTAATACAATGCACTACTAGGAATTCATGAAGTCACTAGAGGCTGAAAATTTCTGAGCAATGAATTGTGTTGATTGCAGTCATAGCTATGAATTTATCAGCCAAGGACATCACCATATTTCCTCTGCCCATTTCATAATATCAATCAGCATATTTTAGCTTCTCTTGATCAGTAGTCATGTATAATATAACTGAAAAAGAAGTCCTTAGGAAAAAATAGCATCTGATTTGTAATTTTGTTTTCCTTACCTTCTCATATCCTCCTTTATGTGCAGGTTGATCAGTTCCTTGGGAACATGGAAAGAAAGAGTTGTTTCAGCCATTTGTTCTCGAATACACATCCACTTGTTGTCAGAAGTGGGAAATCTGTATAATTTACAGACTGGGTTTTTTAACACTGGAGAAAGGGAGAAAATGATGACATTAAATGTAAAACGATGACATTAAATGTGTTTCTTTCAAAAGCATTCAAAGTGTTTTAATCCAATGATAAAAAGTTTCTTCTTTATCTTTCCCTAAGCTTCCAAACCAAGGTCCAAAAACATGCATATTATTTATTAAAAGCATAATACTGAAGATTATACTACTCAGCTGGAGTACACAACTAAATTTTATCTATTGCAGTGGAGCTGGTGATGAATTCATCATTTCAGCTATCGCATGAATTCAAGCTCAAGCTCTCTACCACTTAGACTTGTGACAAAAGCAAGAAAATTATTAATGTACTAATAAACAGTGAAATCGTATACTAATAAATAAGAACATTATCTGTAAACATGCATGAGCAGCGGTATTGTACTCTCCCAATTTTCTGTTAAAGGACAAAAGTCTTGCTGTGTCACTAGACAAGAAGCTGGCACCCTAGAAATTATACAGAATATACAATTTGGCAGTGCACTGAACACTTTGCTCCCAGTCCAGAAAGGGGGTTATTTTTGTACTTTGGTTCCTTACTTATGAGAGTCATGGTGGTCAGCACCTTGAAGGACCAAGCCCCAGAAAAGCACATTTGTTTTTTTTTTCTCCCAGACCTGTTATACGTTTACTCATACCAGCATTCTGTCACAAGGTTGTGCTATTTCAAGGCTGGTCTCATCTTTCCCTTACAACTTTTTCCTGTTTTAAACTAATTTTCTGGAAGAAGCATATGGGACAAAACCTGGGAAGGATGACTTTCATTTTACTAAACATAAGCTTACCAGGAGATAAATATTTGTCATTATATGCACATGCAGAAACATTCTCTCTTTATTAATTTAGAATGACTCTAGGCAGCAATTCAAAACCTACAAAAGTATCTTTCCATCAACTTGCTGCTAAAAGCTGCCTCTCATCGATTCTACCACTCAGTATTGTGCATCATTCAAAAAACTGTTACCTGTGTTCATTTTAAAGAAATTGTTGCTTTTAAAAACCCATCAACAAGTGGCACTTGCAACCTATATTACGTAACTTGTTGGTAGAAGAAGCTGTTTTCATTGCCTGTGTACAACTGATTCATGTAGCATGAACAATACAAGTGTAATAAAGAAAGGCCAAATCACCAAAGACTCCCAAAAGAACCTTTAAACCCCCTCCAAAATACCAAAAACCGCCATCCTGTTCTACACAAAACTCCTTCAGAAAAAGATTGAACAGAAAACACTGACACTTGAAAATCAACATAAACAAGCTGATTATTAGTAGGGAGATTTACAATCCACTTCATATACAATTAACATAGCAGATATTATTTTTTAAATAATGCTTCTTTATTACTAGAGAACCTGTACAACCTGGCTTTTCCTACATTTTAAATTAAGATGAATTAAAATACCCTTCTTTCATGTGAAACACAAGGCTTTGCAACCTAATTTTTTATTAATACATTTCATTTAATATTAATGAAGAAGAATTTTACAACTAAACAGGGTCGTTAGTAATGTTTCACATTTATGAACAGCAGTATGTTTTTATGCATAGAATTCAAAATACAGCAATGATCAGGCATCATTAAGCATGTTTTACAGGTGAAGAAATTTAGGAACAGAGGTTATAAGACTTACCCAAATTAAAAGAATCTCTCATTACAGTGCCCTATTCAATGGAGCTGTCTCTGAGAAAATGTAATTTGGTTAATATATTGAAACCTTTCCCCATTTTCTTCCTATTTTTGTAATGTTTTTATGTTCATGGAAGAGGTTTTATTGATAACACAGAAGACCAAAGTCCTCTGTCAAACCAGAAACCAGAAACCACACCAGTAGTTCCATGCATCAGTGCTCCACAACCAAGACATTCGCCAGAATGAAAGTAGCTCAATATGCATGGATAATTCAGCTTTTGGCTTCAAGAATATGCAGCTGCCAAGATGAATGACATTCTAGGGCAGGGGGCTAGCAACCTTTTATAAGGCATAGGCCAGAAGAACCCAGCTCTGGTCCAATATCGTCTGGGTGGCTTCAGCAGTGCATCAACAATGGAGGATTCTCTCTGTGCCTGGTCTGGAGTCAAGCAGATAGGAGCTGCAGCCATATGACTGCCACTTCTCTCAGCTTCCTGCTTCCTGGCTGCAGTTGTACCACAGGTTCCAGCCCATGGGGAGCTGTACCAGGACCAGGCATCTGCAGACTGTGCCCACACTGATGCTTCTCCCTGCTTTTCCACACCCCCAGGGCCCAGATACAGTGCAGGCACAGTGGGAAGTTGCTCACCCCAGCACAGCTCCCCACTTACTAGAAGCTGCACCCACGTTGAAGCTTGAGGGGTAGCAAGGAAGGAGAAGTGGCAGCAACAAGGACAGTCTGCAGATAGCTGGTACCAGTACAGCACCCTATAGACTGGAAGCTGCACCTTTGTTGCAGCAAGGGAGCAGGAGAAAAGTGGTGGTGGCATAGGCACAACATCCAGCTGCCTGGCACAGGTGTAGTCAAAGACACCCCACCCCCGCCTCTGGTGTACTGCTGAAAACACCCAACCCATGTCAGACCAGAGCTGAAAGAGCAAGGAGAAGCAACAGTGGCAAGGACACTGGTGCAAGCTGCCATACTCTGACATGGCCCCTTGCTGCTCAGCAACATCATGGACACAGACAAAGACCTCCAACTCCACAGTCCAGATCCAGTGGCTCCATGGGCAGGATGCAACTCATAGGCTGGATGCTGCCAACCTCTGTTCTCTGCCAGGTAGAGGCCTTCTCAATAAAAAGCACACTGGCCCTTCATTTACAATAGTCAATACTTTTTGGATGATAATCCAGACAAAAATCTCTTTACTGTGTCACAACCCAAGGGTGTGATTTTGTTTTGTGTGTGCTTTGGCACCACTGAATTATTTTCCCGCCATTTTGGAGCTTTCTTTGCAGGGTGCATTTCTTCTTTGCAGCATAGAAATGCACGTTGCAAGGAGTTCCCGCCATTTGTATTAAAAATCGAGCCCCATTATTGGCTTGTGTTAAAATATTCCCACGTGGAGGCTAGCGATTAGCTTGCTAGCCGTATAAGAGGCTTGAGTGGTTTCCGCCCAAGTTGGAGGACTCCACGAACATCAGGAGGAGGAGACTTCACGTCTCGTGAAGATCTCTAAGCACTGCGGAGCCTATTGGACCCAGCGTGAATATCAAGAAGGCAACAGGGGTCTGATCAGCCTCTAGCCTCTCCCTGTCGCCATTCACAATCCTCGACGTATCCCTCTTGCCTGCGCGCAAAAGGATCCACGGAGCCTCGACAACTCCGTAGGAGTGAGCCGAGTGCAGTCTGAGTCCTCAAACTGGGGATTTAAGCGGAGCTGTGCCTGGGAAACTGTCCAGCCTACACCGCGACCATCTACGGTGTAAGTAAACAATCTTGAATCAACCATTACGCGTCCGTGCCTAATTCTAGCGTGTCGCCTGCTTTGTCCAACCCAGCGTGCCCGGGCTGCTGGCCACAGCCTGCGTGGCGCAAAAAAGGGCCCGGATCGCTCCCGGCCCGCACATACTGCATTTCACCCCTGCATAACTTTTTGAATAATGCACCTAAATACTAAAGGAGACACTTTCAGAAAGAGCTGCTAAATTTGTGTTCAGAATTTACCATGTTTACCCGTGCAAAGTGAATATGCACGTACCAAGAAGATGTCATTTAACTGCTGGGTCAGTAAATGCAAGCATTGTTTGCTTGTGCAAGTGTGTATGTATCAATGCCAAAGGTTGCAGATGTAACAATGCCAGAAAAAAAAATGGAAAAAGGAAGAGAGACAGACATGTAGATCACTTTGAATATTTAGGTTTTGTATTTCTCCTTCAACGAGCAGTCAGCCAATATAAAGACTAAGGTACAATCTCTTCTCTTGCATTTTCATTGTAGCAGTATCCCAAATGCAAATGGTGAAAATGGTGAAAATTTCTATTTCAATTTAAAGCTCTAGAGAAGATCCTGCATCTTGCTTATAGAAGGAATCCAAATAGTCCCATTTGTGGCGTTACTAATTCTTGTGCCTTCAATGAAAATGTTTTTCTTAAAAACACAATCTCTGGGGTCAGATGATTCATCACATGAGATTTTCAACTAATATTTTCTTACTAAGGACTTTGTCACACTTAGTATGTGTTAAATCTATGGGATGTTATGAGGCATTAAAAGTTAAAATGTGTTGAGAGCTCATCCAGTAATGTTTATTACAAACGCTACATGCACAGTTAATGCCCTCTAGCTCTGCCGCTAGACAGCCGGTGAGCAGGCCTCCTGGCATGCCACCTCGGAGTGAATTTTTCCCATATTTCTGACAGCAGCTGAAAACAGCCAGGTGCAAACAAAAGCACCAAGTGGTTTAAGTGATGTGAGACAAGGACATGAATTATAATCCCTCTTTGACCGACCGTTCCAGCTGGTGTTGGGTCTCCAGGACCTTCCTGGAGACGATGAGTGGTGGAACTGAGCAAATCCTTGCTCTGACCACTCTTATCCACAGACATCCCATTCTTTGACCTCACAAGCTCCAGGCCCTGATGAGACAACTCTGCGGCCTGTGATGTTGCCATGGAGCTGGTTATCTTTCAGCTCCGTGTTATTGGGAAACCCTGGCACAGGACACAGCCTGTCTGACTCACAAAGGACTCACCCCTTCCCACCCCTCCCGAACAAGAACTGATAATGAAAGACAATTAAGATACAGTGGGAGATACACCTAAAACCTTCCAGATAAGGGTGACAAGAGTGAAACAACTGCCCTAGGTCTCATTTGCATCTGAGATGGAACCAGATGACAACTTATTTACATGGGAGATGGAGAACAGAAAGCCTGAAGCAGAGCCTGCAGTGAATTCTGGGATCAGAGAAGCAGGGAAGCACTGTATAATGGGGAATCTGTGCTCCAAATGCTAGTCAACCCATTTTTACACACACCCAGCTCAGCATTTATCAGACCAGTTCTAATCTGGATTTACAAAGGACTTCCCCCACCAAAACACAAGCACACAGAACTAAGCAGAAGCTTAATAGGCATCTCGGGCCGTACATTCCCCGGTCCCACTATGGGAGGTCTATTTAAACTTGATTGGCTAAAACTCAGTTGCCGGGTTAGGGAATGCTGAGGCAAGAGACCGAGTCCTAGGTGGTATGGGGAACATCTTAACAATGGTAAAGGGTTCATCACAGCATCCAGCCCGTTGAAGCCCTGACCACAAGTGTTGCCATACCTTTCCTGGGACGACTGGTGGAAGTCCTCCCTTCACAGAAGGTTATAAACACTCCAATAATTGCCTTAAGTTGGTTAAAAGACTATAGTAAGATCTGGAAAAGTCATGCTAAGCTGAGGCTTGTTCACAACAAGTAAAAATCCAAAACCCTGATGCTGCCAGCTTCCATCAGTCTACCCATAGGAATTTCAAGTTGGCTCCTAAGTGTCTGGTTACTCCTTAACCTTATGTTTTCATGAGTATCAATCAGGTTTTTTTGAGTTGTTCCAAACCAGATAACCCATTGTCAAGAGAAAAGACAATGATTTACACTATTGAAAATGCTTTGAAGAAGTTGAACTGAGAGTATAAAAATCTGTAAAAACCAGCAAAGTGTGTGCGTGCTTCAAGAGGAGAAGTCTCTCTCACACCACCCGCTGTTCTTCTCAAGGGGCTGGAAGAAACAGATCACCTCCCTTCAAGGATTGTGCTAAGAACTTTACTTTACCTGTCAGCATTGAAACCCAAGTGCCTTGGACTGGTGAGAACCCAGCGCTCGCTCTCTCTCTCTCTTTTCTCTCTCTAGGCATAAAATTCTGAACCTGAACTGTTTTAGTTAAGCTTGAGCTAAGTTTCCTCAAATACTTAGTGAAACCAAGGTAATACTGTAATTGTTTGTGTTTGTTTTTCCTTTGCATGTCTATTATTACTAGTACCATTATATATTTCATATACTTAGCAATAAACAACTTTTATAGTCAAACTGGTAGTAACTGGGTATATTTCTCTTTCTCTACTTCTCCTTCCCCACTTGCTCTGCAGCAATGCTTCTTTTACCTAAGCTAAAGATCCCTGGGAAGCCCAAAAATACTGTGGGGTCTGCTCATCAAGAGGCTAAAGATTGGGACACGCTGAGTTTGAAACACATAAGGGGATCAGCTTGTACAGGCTGATTGACCCAGTTTGGCTCAGACGTGCCCGAATGAACTGAATGCTGGCCCAAGAGGGTGTCAGCTGGACACCCAGCCAGATTCAGAGGCATTCTGTTTTACCTGTGTGCTTGTGTCTGACTGCAGTGTATTGTTGCTCTGATGAACTGATTCTTGGCATATAAGGGTGTCAGCCTCTCCATGCTGATCAACCTGGCCAGGTCAGGCGTGTCACGTTAATCTGTGTGTGTTTGTGTGTGTATAACTGATTTGGTAACTGGAGGAACCCAGTCCCATTGAAACTGAGTCCTGCAAGATAGCTCCATTGAGGGTGAGGACTTGCAGAAGGGAGATATACAGCTCCGTATAGAAACACAAGCAGTACATTGATAAAATTTCCAAGACCCTAGAAATGTATCCCTAATAAATGAGCACACCCCAAAGCAATGGGCAAATCTAGTAACAAGCTCATAGCGGCCCATTTGCAGGAGACGCATGATGCTGCACAAGTCACGGTGCTGCAGGCTGGGTATCAGATGATATATTGTTGCTGCTGGGCACTACCAGTGAGAACTGGTGGAAACAACTCATGCTTGGAATCTGGGATGAAGAAGAGTGGAGCCAAAACTCTAGGATGTCTTGTGACACATTTATGAACCTTTGCACTGAGCTGTCCCTTGTGCTCCAGTTGCAGGACATTGAGATTTGACATTCGTTGTCCATCAAGAGAGGCATAGCCCTGATTTGGAAGTTGGTGAACACCGACAGCCTCTATTCTCTCACCAGCCAAATTGGTATGGAACAGACAATGGTGACGACAGCTGTACACAAAATGTGTGATACCATACTTGAGGAGCTGGGGCCTCAGTTTATTCAGCACAGGACCCTCATGAGGTCATCACTGAGTTCGAAAATATGGGCTTCACGAACTGCACAGGGGCTATTCATATGACCCACATCCATATTCTGAGACCCCTTCACTATGCCACAGTTTATATCAATCATAAGGGGTTCTTTTCAGTTATATTCCAGGAAGTCATGTACCACTGTGGGATGCTTCACTAACATCAGTGCTGGGTGTTTGGGCTTGGTACACAATGTAATCAGAAACTATTTTCATGGAAATGATAGAGAGTGGAGGAGTGGCACTCCCACTATGGATTTAGGCAGTCTGACCATTCCCCCACTGATCAAGGACCTGGCCCGCCTGCTGCTCCCATGGCTCATGAAGCCATACATCAGCCAGCTGGACCTCAGGAAGGGGGTAACTGTGAGTAGATGTCTGATTGTGAACGGTGCCTGAAGACACAATGGAGGTCCCTGGGGTTTGCCTTGAACTCTGGCTGAGAAATGTTCCCAGCTTCTTGCATGTTCCACAATATATATGAGATGAGCAGGAAAACCTTCCAGAAAACCATGCCAGCTCTGGACAGATCCACACTGGGGGAAGCCCCAAGCACTTTGGATGGTGCCTGGGCTGAACCTGCACTGCCAGTCAACTGTCCTAAAAAGAACCATCTCCAGGCTGTTCTGATCAAGGAGGCCTTGGCTTTCTGAGACAATATTTTACCAAGTGGGAGGGGATTTAGGGGCCCTTTGATTGTGAACCCTTTACTTGCTGTGATGTACTTTAATATGCTTTTCCAAAACATTAGTAAACATTTTTCAAGCTAACTTGGAATTTGCAGGTAGCAACCCTGCAAGATATGTCCTGATGCTTCTTGTGACTTCCTGTGCCAAAACCAGCTGCAGACTCATGGAAAAGATAGCCAATTATGATGGCTTCCTAGGAAAGGTGTGTATGACTCCATATGTAGGTGAGGGTTTGGAAGTTTTCCTACATCTGTGTTACAGCTTCATAGCTTTGCCAGATCTCATAGCAGTGAAATTAATAAATGATCATGTCCTAAACTAGGATCACCTTGTTATCCCCCTGACAAGGTCTCCCCTAAAGAATGATGCCCTGTCTCATGCCCTGCCCAAAACTTCCGAGACCACTGTCCCCATGACCCTGAGCTGTGAGGGGACCTGAAATCTTGAAGGATGACAGCTTTCACTGCCACCTGAAATGGCTGTGCCCAGTATCCCTGGAATGACAGAGGCAGCTACCATACTGGGACCCAACCTAATGAAGCATTCCTGGTGCCAGATTAGTCCATGCCTTGTCCCCACAGAGAAGCATATAAGACTGCCACCAGTCATATCAACAGTGTCTTTGGGGGGCATAGACGTAGGGTGGCATTGTACTGTGATCTAAGCTTTCCCTCCTCTCAGAGTTTTACCCCCTCTGCCACATCTCTGCTCATGCTCATATGTGCCTATAAAAAGCCTTTGATTGTGTATTTCTGCATATTGTTACCCTGAAAAACTTATCTGATGGAGATGTTGGATCCTGGTCATGTGGGCAGGAGCTCTGCTGAGCCCACCCCTAGGTAATGGCATGTGAAATTTAACCAGCAGCAACCAATATGGACCAGAGTGGAGGCAGCTTCCCCCAAAACCACCAAAGTATTGTAACGTGCATGGGATTTCTGGGTGGGGGGGTTGGTATGTGTTGCCAACTGCCATTGCTAGACAAATGGTCTGGACTGGGGCAGGTGGATTGGGTTTCCTCCAACTGCTTTGCATGCATGGATTAACACTTAAGTGGGGTTAACTCTAACTGGCCTAACGACTGAATGCCTTTCTAGCCTATCAAACATCTGCCCCGTGCCATGGTCCAAGCCTGGGTGTGCCACCAATTTTCTCTTCCTCTAAATTGTGCAACACATAATGCCTCCTCCCTCCCTTCTGGTAAATCTCAGGGGCAGGGGACAATCTGTACCGACTGCTAATCCCACACCCAAACAATTCACCAAGCCATGCAACACCCTCAGAGTGAACACAGAATCACTCCTGAACCATAAGCCACCCCCAGAGTGAAACCCAAGTCACCCCTGACCTTCAAGCAATCCCCAGAGAGCAAGTCACTCCATCAGTTACCCTTTCCCTCAGAGTTGCTAAAACATACCAGTAGCTAGTGCTGGCTTGCCTATGTCTGCCTGTTCAACAAGGGCCTCATCCAAGCTGTCCTTGTCTTGTGTATCCTGGGTCTAGGTCTGGGTGGGGAACAAGTCCACCGAGCAGGCATCCTCATCCTCCCTTATGACCATTTGGAAGAACATGGTGGAATAGGAATTCCAGCACTGGTATTGTCATGCTGCACCCTGAAACTGTGTAGGGTACAATGTGCTAGGAAAAGACAGTATGGTCGACCTCAAAGATCCCTGACAGCTCCTTGCGGACCACAGTCTTTGCAGTGCCTATAGTTGTTGGTGTCCCTGTCCTAAACATCCTGCAACTTCATACACTTGATATAGTGTGGATCTGTTACCAGTCCTGCTGGTGCTCCCAAGCCACCATTTGGGCCTCAATGCATTCACAGACTGTCTGGTTCTGTTAGGTGTTCTTCCCACCCTTGGTGGCCTTCAGTGGGTGCTCAGGTGATGCCATGTAGGCTATGGTTACACATCCCCAGGACAGACGGGGATGTCACCTTGTGGTTGGTACCACCCCGCTAGGCAACACAGTTTGGGCAAGGGGATAGATCAGTGCTTGGAGTGAAAGTAGAGGGGCTGTGACTGGTGCATTCTGGGATGCTAGAGAACCACAAATTGCTTATATTGTCTCCATGGAGCAGGCCAATGTTATGTGAATCTGTGTTACTTAATATGAGCTAAAGATACTCCTCACCCTTAAAGTTATAAGTTTGCTATGATACGAGTGCATTTAGCATATGTTTTACTGCTTGAGTGCATGGATGCTTATGTGTTAAGTGCATTTAACACACATTGTGTCCCATGTGACATGGCCCTCAGTTTCTCCCTTTATGGAGGTGGAGAAAGGCTTAGAACACTTCAACGGCTGAATGCTAGAAGGCAAATGAAAACACCCCCAAACCTTATGATTAAATCAGTCTTCCAATTTGGGCAGGAGCAATTTAATTCCTGATTTTTTAAAAAAAATTGGAAATACTGCATATATACTGTGAGTGCACAACTATACATGTATGGAAAGCTTCATCAAATTTAATCCCTCCTGCATTTATAAAGCTATGAAGTTGGCTGGAGTGCTGTAGCAGGCAGGGTAGAGATGTACTCTGTTGACTAACTAAATTAGAGATGAATAAGCTTCTGTGAGCCTGAGCTCACTTTATCAGATGCTGTGAAAGGGCATGCACAAAGCAATCTATGATGGTCCAGGGAAACTAAATAATTATGTATAACTGGAAGAGATGTTAGACCTCTCTGGAGTGCAGGGAGGTTAGAGATGACAAAAATTAATAACTTTACTGTGCACTGAACACCATGGACTAAACATAGACAATGGTTGCATGACTCATCATAATTTAACTGGTTTCTCTAACCTCCCTGTACTCCACAGGTAATAACAACCCTTTTCCCTTCTGAACAGTTTTGTTCTTTTACATAATTAGATTATCTATTCAACCAATCTTCTCTTGTTATGAATTTAGTTTTGATAATTTATCTTTGCTCATAGTTTACAGCCCACCTCCACTCCTTTAAGTGCTTCTTTTCTTTTACAGCTGGAGTTAAACATAAGCCATTCTTTTAGCTTGTATTCAGCTTCAGCTATACCTGCTTCTTTCCCAGATCTGAGGAAGGGCATTTTGTGTTCAAAAGCTTATCCAAAATCTCTTCCAACTATGCAGTTGGTCCAATAAAAGATATCATAAAAAACCCTTGCTTTTGTGAAAAGTATCTACAGTGAAAACTGCTTACATATGAACTATCAAAATACTTCACTGGGTAAAATGAGGAAAAGCTTTCTTTCAAAAGTTCTTTTGTAGGTAAACCCTAGAAACCAGTGCTATCTAACAACCTGCATTATCTGGCATTCTCTCTCTAAATTTAGAGATCTCCATGTTTTTTGTTCTAAGCAAATCCTTTACTTCCTTATGCTGCTTCCCCACCCACAAGTAAAATTAAAAAAAAATAAAAAAGAATGAACACTATCTTTGCTTCAGTTCTTATTCCCCATATAATATCAAAGCAAAGATCAAAGCAAATTGCTGTCATGTTTTAATTTACTAAAAGCGCTTCTATGTATGCCTTTCTAGAAGAAAATCAAGTGTGCATATTATTTCAGGAAAATAACATCAGATTTTTTATTTTTGCTTCAATTTCAATTACTTTAATTCTCATTTCCACCTTTAGGGGTAATATGTTTACAAGAAAAACATGGGGAGAAATTTTTCAGTGTTATAAGTGGATAAGTGAATTTCTAGTAGTATAACTGAAATCTCTTGAGGTATACACGAAATAGCGATGAGTCTCTTTGAGATATGACATTCATTCCCACTCACTCAATAAGTGCTTCATAACTCACTTGAAGGCTATGAGTTCCATATATTAAGATCTAGGCTTAGAAAGAAAGCCAACGCCTTTCTTTGCCTTCAGGCTCTAAAATTCACATGGGGGTACTTTTTCGGTTTCATAATTTTCAAGGCATGATAAACAATTCAAGAGACAGCCAAAAGTTTATACATCAATACATACATACATACATACATACATACATATATATATATATACACACACACACACACACACATATATATGTATGTATATATATGTACACTTATAAATAATACCCACATATATGAATTTTGTATCTGTGTAGCACTGTAGATGCATCTCTCATTGTACATGTATGTTTTACAGAGAGGGGAAACAAAGGTGCATATTGCAAACTGGATGATACCATTGACTATTACTCCATTACAGAGGTTGCCTAATAATGTCCATTATATGACTCTGTTTCAAGTTGCTTTTCACATTTCCAGACTTTCAGACTAAACTTTATCGGTCCCATACTTAGTATATTGGGAAAAATTCCAATCAAAACAGTTCAGTTGTCTCGGAGAACAAGACTGGATAAAAAAAAATAGTTGGTAGGAGGAGTCACTGTTAAAATTCTATCCACATTTTCTTTGGAAAGCTCTACTATCCCAAACTTTGGAATGAAGACATAAAATTTGGAGCATATGCAGCCTTCGTGTCAGGGATATAGCTTTTGCCACCCCCATGGAAATTTGTCCAAATTTAGCCACTTTTTAAAATTCAATTTGTACATGTTTAGTAGCAACTTCCCAGAACTTGACATCTAAAATGTTCAAAGATTAGAGCTTTGCTGAGCATGCTTGAGCCTCTAATGCTTACCAGGCTGGGCATGCAACACCACCACAGAGTGGCTGTGTTCCAGTCCACAGCTACTTGGCTACACAAGCAAAGCTGGATTTTTCCTGTGACAGCTGGTACAGGCTGCTCAAGCTTGTGGTGTGACTGGGCATTGGAACTGAGAGCAGAGAGCCTATCTTGGTTCTGTTCTGACATAAGCAGTATTAAACTGGCTGACTGAATTGCAAAAGAAACATCAGGAAAGGGCCAGGGACAAGACTGGGACAAGATTCTTAAAGAACAGGACTAGAGGCTCTTATGGTGGTGGTGTAGAGAAAGGGGTTGCAGTGCTAAGGGACAAGAGATTAAGACTGGCTGGGCAAGGAGACCATGTCTAGAAGCCAAATAGAATAAGGTGGGGGACGAAAAAGGAGTCAACGGGCAAAGAAGAAACTGACATTAGAAAAAGAGCCACATCCGGTAGTCTGGGACTGAGAACAGAGGGAAGACAGATCTGTCAGAAGACAGGTTATTGGGAGGGGCGAGAAGGGGACTGAGACTGGCTGGGCAAAGAGACTGAGACAGGGAGTCAGAGGATGCAAGGCTGGGTATAAGAAGCCTGGGAAAAGAGGCTGGGAAACACTGGGGACATTGAAAATGTGCAATGCGAATGGCATGGTTTGGCAGCACACAGGGTACTGTAGAAGAAACTGGGACTTCCTCAACAAGGAGAATGAGATCCAGGAGGAGACTAGAACAGGGAGTCTAGTGAAATGAGACTGAGAAAGGAGACTGAGTCCATCAAGTGGTCCAGAAGCTTAAAACAGACTAGAGATTAGGACTGCTAAAGTGAGGAGACTGAGACTGGGACAATGCACCAGTGGTGAATGAGATAGGGCTAAGGCAGGGACAGTGGAAGAGACAGGGGAGAAGGGCTGGATAGGTAGAGACTGGGTGCTTGCTGGCATAAACTCCTGACACTAACTAAGCCTCTGCTATCAATTCTTCCTTCCCTTGAAACTGGGACACCTACTGCTGCTGTCAGTTACTCCTTTAGAGAAGTGGTTCTCAAACTGAGAGGCAGGCCTCCCCAGGGAGGTGCAGTGTCACCTCAAGGGAGGCATGAGCTGTGAGGTTTTTTTTCTTTTTTGAGGAGAGGGCAATGCTTCAGGCAGCAGGTAGGGAGGGGGAGCAGGCAGGGGAAAGCTGCAGCTGGGCAGAAATAAAGAGCGTAGGACTGGGGCCAGCAGGAGTGAGGAGCTTGAAACACAGGGCTCATGCCCAGCAGGGCAGCAGGAGTGCAGAGTCCAGATCAGGGCTTCAGTGGAAGTGGCAAGGAGCCCGTGTAATGGAGCCAGGCCAGCTTGGCCCCACTCCCTGCTTCCCAGTGGGGTCTCAGCAGCTGCACATGGTTGCAGGGAACGGAGCCAGGCCACTGACTCCACTGCATGGGGCTTCCCCCCCAGCAGTGTGTGAGTCCCGAGAACTACACATGAGCCACCAGAAGCCCTGCCCAATGGAACTGGGCCAGCCTGGCCCCACTCCCTGCCACTGTGTGCAGCTCCCAGAACTGGCCGAAGCCATGTGCCATCAAGGGACTCTACCTGCACGGGCCATGAGCAACACAAAGGCCAGTCTCTTGCTGCTGCTGTTGCACCATTGGGGGGGGGGGGGGGGGTTGGCACATGCACACCGCCTCATACCTATATGCACACCCTCCCACCCACACACGCACTCCACAAACTGCACACCTTCTCCCACACACACCCTTTCCCTCCCCCCTCACACACACACCCCACCATACACCCCCCCTCCCAACCAAACCCCACACACTCAACATACAATAGTAATACTTTTATTTCGAGCTAGTATGCAATTGTTTCTATATATGGTATGCCTATACACGTAATCAGGGCAAAAATATTTTTTGAAATTAAATTAAAAATATTTTAAAAATAAGCAGCATGCTTAGTGAGAAGCTGCTTAAATGCAAAATGGATAGTTTTGTGACAAAGGGAGAAAAGCGTACAACCCAAGCCAAAGAGAGCACAGCAGCAGAGGTTCCAGCAAAACGCAAAGGTTGAAAATATGACAAAGCTATGGGGAGGTGCAGTCATTTTTTCCATTGCTCAGTTAGACTCACTATGACAAAGTTTGAGCATCCCTGCATTAGAGCAAGTGACAAAGCTTTATATAGCGAAACTGAAGGCTCCAGGACCTCCTGAATCACCGAGTTCAATATAGGCACTGAGAAAACACCACTTTTTATGGCCTGTCTGGCACAACCAACATCTGGATGACTCCACCAGCTTTACTTTTGTAAGGCTAAAAGGAGAATAAAATAAGCTACTTCTGAATGGCCCTGGTAGACTCCTCTACAATAACTGAGGGCTCTGCTGTGACCAGCAATTCTTCAGTACTTATCAAAAGTGGTATCCCCTGAGATATTTGCTGGACTTTCGCCAGAATTTCTTAGGACCTAGAATTTGATCTCTGAAACCAGGTCTACTGCAGCTACCAAGGGTGAGGATCTCCTCACTTAAACTCTGCTATATTACCTACATCTTACTGAACAGTGATGGAGGTTCCCTTGCTTTATTGGACATTAGTTGTCATTGTTGTCACCAGAATCAGAGCTCTTATTGACCAAATGGACCCTGTAACATTTGGCCAGCACAAAAACCTGCCCACCTCACAGGTCCCCTTTCTCTTGTTTATCTCAAGCATGCCCTACAGGAGGCATATCATCTGGCCCTCGAGATCTTGAAGTCAGGCCTTAACCTACAAGCCACTCACCAGTTTTTCAACGAGCTACCAGAGCCACATGATAAAAACAACTATATACATTCATGGTCTATACAGTTCATTTACTTGTTTTCTTGTTCCTTTCCCCTTCTCTCCACCCCTCGACTAAGTGATCAGATCTTTTACCATCAGTGAATGACAAAGCTCATATGGGCCAGCCTTTAGTCCACCTTAAGTCCATGGCCTGTCATGTCAGTGGTTACTCTACAGAGCTCTGAACACAGGAATGTTTTGATCTCTGTTTACAAAGTTTCTTGACACATATCTTTTGTGGGTAAAAGAGATCCTGGTATGTATACACATGGGATTGCAGTCTTTTTTCTACCTCCTCTAGGAACTTCTGCTGAGGATCTGGGTGCATTTTTCCCCTGCACTTTTTTTTAATTTAGAAGCACTCTACCAAGGGCCCCAACCCTAGCCAAGATGAGCGGCTAAGGCAGAGTAAGGAATCCTTGGTGACTGTGAGGACTACTTCCATGTATTTGTTTCTATGGGTCATTGCACAGAGTATCACAGGACAATATCCATTTAAGAAGCAATGGATACTTTCCAGGCTTTCCTGTTTCATGTCCCATTCCAACTTATGAACCTGACCCACATCATTTTACTTCTATTATTTGTCCTTCAGAATCTTGTGTCAAGGTCCTGAACCTTCCCAGGATAAAAAAAAAAAAAAGCCTGTGAACTAGAGGTAGAAGTACTGTACAAAAAAAACATGTGAAGTAATTCTGTATTCAAAAGACTATATACTATAATGTATACAAACAAGGAAGAACTAGTAAGACTGCATAGATAGGTTTAATTCCAATTTTTTTTTTAGCTTTAAAGTGCTTCACTTTGCAACAGAAGCAACATTCTTTTAAAGGAACACACAAACACATACACTCAGGTGGACTGAAGTAATACCGATGTATCCCATGGCCAGGCAGAACTATAAATGGCGACTTTGTCACTGCAGAAAGAAGCCTCTCTGCTTTTTGCTTAGACCCGACAGCCATAAGGAAGACATGCATATTCACATACATGGAAAAAATGATTTCAGGTAATTAGCAGTGTGTGCCCGCCTCTGCTCCAAAAGGCGCTCTCGGGCAACTCTTGCGCGGGTGGCTAACCGGATCTGCCCCGCTCTCGCTGGGGAGTCCCCGGAACTCGCCAACTGCGGTCGCGGCTGGGCCCGCAGCAGGGGGGTCCCCCTCTCTGCTGCCTCCAGCGCCAAAGCGCCCCTGGGAGGGCTCTCACGGGGCTCCGACCTCCCCTAC
>NW_005842475.1:983192-1016612 GCF_000455745.1 Alligator sinensis | reverse complement strand
GGTTCCCTCACCGGAGTTCCCGCTGGCTCTAGTCCGGTTCCCTCACCGGAGTTCCCGCTGGCTCTAGTCCGGTTCTCTCACCAGAGTTCCTGCCGGCTCCCTCTCTGGGCTCCTCCTCAGAGCTTCTGCCGGCTCCCTCGTCAATTTCGCCACTCTTCCTCGGCACTGAGGCTCTCCCAGCCTCCGTCGCTCCCGGAGCTGCTGCAGCCTATTTGGCCCACGGCAAAGGCCCCTTGCGGGTGCCCGGTTCCACTCCCGGGCTTCCCCCCGGGCTTCATGTCCTCCCGCAGGGCGGCCCCTCTGCCCCCCGGGGCCTCTGCCTTCGGGGCCACGTTTTATTTCCGCTGAGCGGCGCCTCTCTCTGACGTCACTCCGCCCCAGCCGTATGAAAGCGCGGCTAACGAGCCGCGCGGGTGGTTCCCCGGCCTGCACGCTGCCACTGCTCCCACCTCCTGCGAAGCATAAGTGAGTATTTCCTCTGGCTCTGGGCCGGGGTCTCCCTCTAGTCCCGTTGTCCCTGGGAGACAGAGATTTCCATGGTTCCCTCTGAAACCTGAAAAACTGGACTCATGGTAAATAGGGAACCAGACTTCGCAGGTGGAAACATTTGAGAGAAATTACATTAAATGTTTTACAATTATCTAAAACATTAAATAGCATATGCAAGATACCTGAGGGTGGTGTGTGTTTTGGATATCTTACAAAACTGCTGCTTTGCAGCAGGGTATTGCTACCGCTGTGTAATATGGATTCATAAATTCAGGCTAATAAAACTTCTATAGTGTTGCAGGTAGTAACTCTTTGTATAATGAAAGAGAAATAGACTGAATTTTCAGGCTGCATCAGACCAAAGCACAAACCGAGTTTCAATGCCCTACAAAAGCCTACTTTCTTTAAAACTTCAGGACTTTCAGCTTAAGCACAGGTGCCACTGTATCTACTAAGGGAGGCAAAAGTCTCTGGTAGTTAGAGCTTAAATGATGCGTGTCAAGCTGACATTATACGCCTAACTATTAGCCATATATTCAGTATAACTGCTTTAAGATTCAGCAATACAATTCCAAATCTAACACACATATACAAAAAGACCTTAATGCCCAGTGAAGTCATTGGGAGTTTTTCCACCAACTTCAGTGAGCTTGGGATCAGGCCTTAAGTGAGGAAGAATTCAAGAGTATCATAAAGTGCTATGTAACAGCCAGACTACAAATTTTTACTTATATAAGAGATCAATGGGACAGGACCATTCTCAAGTGAATAAAGATAGCTTCTAGGGGTTGAGCTTGCAAGATAGTAATTTTTCATACTTCTGAAACTCTTCATTTCATATTGTTGTCAAACAGCACACTGTCTTTGAATCAAATGGGAATTTAAAATGTGTTGGATGGATTGGATGCAAGTGGATTATACATTTTGTGGTCTGAACTGCTAATATGCCATTCAATATCCTTTTTAGCTTGTTTTTCTAAACATATCAGTACAGTGTATATGTAAACATTAAACTTCAATTGAATATTAAATGGAGCACCACATTTTAAAAAGTATTATATTCAGTAGTCCATCGAGATTTTGTAGATTTCCACTGAGACTTTGTAGATTTCCTCCCCTGAATTCTTCCACTAATTATATATATATATATGCAGCTTTCTAACACTAATTATTCTCATAATTATAAATGTTAAAACACGTACCTGCATTTAACAAAGGTAAGTTGTCTTTACCACTTATAGTTTCAGGGGCTGCACATTCACGAACCAATGCACACTAAAAAAGAAAAAGTATAACATATTAGCATAAAAAGTAGTCTTCAGATGCTGCTGCAGCAAAATATAAGCCAATATATATCTTCTGGGCAAATATTTGACAAATTTCCAATCCTAGTGGTACTATGAAACATTTTCATATTTAAGTGGGTTTTTATTGTTAATTCCTATTTTGCCTATTTCCTTTATATCTTAGCCATAAGAAGAGGCCTTAGTTTCAAATCAGAACCAGGATAGAGAAGAGGGCAAAGCATGAAAGATTGTCCCTAAATGCAGAAAACAGATGTTGCCAGCAATACAATGGCAGAGCACAACATTTCTGACATGTAATACACATTCAAGAGCTCTCATTCAGCTTGGCTTTTGTGGAAACATAGCAGGCAGTTCCATAGTTTAACACAAATGCAATATTAAATAGGGGGGAAAGATGAAGACTAGAGGGACTATTTAAAATTTAAGTTGCCACTTGTGACCAAAAGAGTTACTTAGAAAACAGAACAGAATCATTTTGGGGAGTAGGGTTGTGATTACATGAAAATTCACATGAGTTACAGTCAAAGATAGTAATTTTCAGTTTAAAATGTAGTGTCAGGACATGATTTTAGAACACTTTATCTGTTATTATCATCATCTTCTAAAACTGTTTTATCTAATCATTTCTACTGCTTATAGTACATATTAGTGTAAGACTTCTCTGTGGTAGCTGGTTCAATCCTGGCAGCATCAGGGAGGGAGAGGGTTGAACTGTGAGGCTAGGGACAGACATTACACATAAACTGGTTTAAGTGATCAAAAACTGGTTTAAACCTGTCACAGAACAGACATTCAGTGCACATAAACCAGTTTGAAAATGGCTGAAACCAGTTTGAGATAAACCTGGTTGAATGTAGTATCAGATTTAACTAATTTGGGTCAAACCAGTTTATGCAATGTCTGTCTTATACCCCTTGCTGGTTTAAATTAAATCAGATTCCCCCAGCATCCCGGCATGCTCTCTGGGCTGGGCAGGGATCTCTGCTCCACAGCTGGACTGGCCCCTCCTCTCTGCTCCCTGGCTGGAGCTTAGCAGAGACTTACAGGCACAGCAGGGTCTGCTGGCTTCCCCCTGCCCCCTCTGCCACACCTCACCACTCGCTGCTTAAGCAGAGATCCCGTCCTCCTCTCTCCCACAACACAGACCGTGGCCAGCATGTGGTATGCTGGCTAGTTTTGTGTAAGGCAGACAGGACAGTGTCCACTTAGGGCTTTTTGGAGCTAATCAACAGCTCACCTGGTAATGTCCCTGCATTCTTTCCTTCAGAAAAAGCTGTTTAAGTGGAGCTTGAACTAATGAGTAAGGTTTTGTTTTCTGATGGGCTGATAAATGCTGATAACAGAGCTGACAAACGCTCTGTTATCAAGCAGGGGGGGAACCCCACCCTAATCACAGCATCCAGCCCAGGCCTGGCCCCAGCTCAGCTCAACACTGTGGAAGGGAAGGAACAGCTGCTCTAGTGCCCCCCAGCTTCCAGTCTGAGCTTCTGCAGGCATGTGCTGGCATTTTTTCAGTCTAGAGGGGATGTCTTTGCAGTTACAAAGTGATTTAGTCTAGTCATGTTAGACTAATCTGCCAAGATTGAATCAATTCAGACTCAGGCTTTTTGAATGTCTGTCCCTAGTCCAAGAGCTTCAGTCTTTCCTGCCTACCTGTTCACCAAGGCAGCTGGAACAGCTGCACAGCAAAGAACATGTTTTCAACCAGATCGAGTGCCTACCTCTCTCAGAAATATACACAAATCACCAACAATGACAAGCCACTAGCTCCAATTGTGAGAATTCCTACATTCTTAGTATCCTATGAACACTAAATTTGGACATGGCTGCTCTTAGCTTTTAGGCCATTGACAGATGTTCAGTTGAAAGCATGATGGGATCTAATTCATGATTCCAACAACTATATTTCCTGCCATGCCACACATGCATATGAATGCCACATGACAGGAGGCATATCTGTGGGATGAAGGATTAAATCCCAATCACCAGTGCGGAGGGAGGCCGAGGTCATGATGCCTGGCTCCCCTGCACTGGCAAGTAGTAAGCTGACTGCCTGGTCTGCCTGTGGCTTCACCACTTAGCTGTTTGGAACTCCCAGCCTGGGAAAACTGGGATTCTGAAGGGCTCCACTACACTCTCAAGTGCTGAACACACATTCAGTTTCAGCTGCGATGGGAACAACGCACAAAGTTATTACACATTTTGTTATTAAGTTAATACATTTTGTGTAATAACTTCGTGGCTTATTCCATGTTTTATTGTAAAGCTAATTACATGAAAGTATAACGTTTGCCAGGGACCTCAGTAACAGATCCATCATGTTCTCTTACCATCACATTCACTTTCACACACAACCACTAACACAATTACCTTTCCACCAAAAAAAAAAAAAAAAAAAAAATCAGTAGTTGGAAACTGTTTATAAAATATGAAACTTCATGTACACATGTACACACGCACATACTGAGTAATAGTCATATACATACACACATACACACACGCACACACGAAAATGCGTGCCTCCTGAACATGGTGACCACCCGCAAGCAGCGGTGGTGGCAGGGGTGGGGAGTGGGGACCGCCCACAGCTGCCGTCTGCGCTGTCGGCAGCAGTGAGTGGTGAGTGGAAACCGCCCACAGCCAGCGGTGAATGCGTGAGGAGTGAGTGCCCTCAGAAGTCGACGGTGGCCAATCGCAGGGGGTACATCCTCCCCGTGCCCCACTTATGCATTGCCTATGTATATATATAGCATTACTTCTTGTGAGAACAATGGCAAAGCAATACAGTTTTTATTAACGACAAGACACTGACACCAGAGATATAACTTTAAATTTTGATGCCCTGGGCAGAAAGGGAGTGAGGAGTAAGTAAGGGGCTGTGGCTGCAGTGGCCTAGGCTGCTGCTGCCTTGGTGCAAGGTCACTTAAATGGGCTGCAGCACCAATGTAGGCCCCTGGGGGCTGCCATTCTGGCACCCACTCTGATTTACCACATGGGGCTGGTCCCCCAGTTGCCCTCCCCTGCCAGTCAGGCCATGGACTTGCATCATTAAACCAGAATAAAAGAGCCCAAAAATTTTAAACTCACGGTTGATGAAAAAAGCACCAAAGAATGACTTGTTGATCCTTAAACATATACCATATGTTATTGCACCTGTCTTTATTATTCTTCATGGCTCAAAACAGTTACTAATATGGCATTACATAACGCTTTGAGCAAGTAAAAATGTGTTAATGAAATGGCTTTCATATGAAAATAAAATTAAAAAAAACAGCCAGAGGTATAACAGACCCTGAGTGCAAGCAGCACACGCTGCAGGAACAGTGGCCAGAGATTTTCTGCCACTGGGAGAGATGCCATCTCTTTTTCTTTTTTTTCCATGGACACAAGTGTTGAGCAGGAAAGAAAACACTGGTTTCCAAAGGCAACAAAGGAAGTGACATTTCCCACAGCAGCAGTGAGCAAGCATTTGCTGCTCCTGCATGGTAATATCTCCATATAATCAAAATTACTATGGAGCAATTATCAAAATATTGTCTCTTGATGAGCCTAAAACATTGTTTCAATTTTTATAGTACAGCTGAAACCTAATCTTTCAGCATGCTTCCTCCTGGAAAATGGTGAAATTCCTACTTTCTGGAAAGATTTGGTGCAAATGAATATGTCAAAATCTCAGAATCTTCTACAGGATGATATTTCTGTTTTTTTCATCAGCTCAAACACTACCTTATTTCACACACAGGAGTTATCTATCCGACATGAAAGCTATTACTAGAGCAATTAATATTATTTCCCATGAAAACTGTGTGCTGTTTGAAATGAATAAAATAGCGCATAAGACTGGGATATGGGGAGAGACATTTCTAAATGTTTTTATGAACAGTGTCCTTAATGAAAAGCATATGGGCTATTGCTGGAGACTCTTAGTAACTTATATACACTTTTTTTTAACCATGCATTTTTTACTATTCTTTCCCAACATCTCTTCCCTCACCTGATGATTTCATTTTTAGCGCTACTTTCTACATCAATCTTCAACTTCATTTTTAAAGGCTGCTTTTCTGACCCTACTCTCATGTATAATTCTCAATCTTAATATATTTTTAAAAGCTTATATTTTAAATTATGTCAAATTTTCCCTGCTTTCAAAGGCAGCACATCAGCTTCTCTTATTTTCTTGCATTTCATTTAGGCTCAAATCTTAGCAAACAGCTTGAGTCCTCTGCTGTGTTTAAATCTGTTCAAGATGGAGTAGGAGAGAAGGAACCATTCTTAAAGGTGTTGGAAAGACTGACACAGTGCTTTGCAACTGTTAGTGATGCATCAAGGATGCAGTAGCCATTGTGGCTTCAACACACCTCGTCCAAAGGGGTGGAACAAAAGGCAAGGGATGAATATAAGTTTCCAAGGCTGCAATCAGATGTCACATTTGCCCGAGGAAAAACCATTTTATCCCAGGACAGAGTGTAATCATTCAGATATCCATACTTGCTGTCCCAGGAAAAAACCCTAAAAAAGGTTCATGGGATAAGAAGTATTAACGTTTGCTCTACGGACATTGTAAAGTGCTTCTGAACTGTTGTTCCAGGATTGCAACATTGAATCAAATGCAGAAAATTGATAGTGCATTTGGCTGCACATTGAACCCTGATTGGAAGGGCAATGTGTGTGCATGCCAACCCTGTGACATTTCTGTTCTGGGACAAACAGGCACAGCATAACTTGTCCCAGGACAAATGCAATGTTCCTCCTCCAGCACTCACAATGGGTTCGTATGGCTAGTGGTTCTATAGCCACTAGATGAGATACATGATAAAACTATGGCTGGTATCAGTAGTGTGGGTAAATGGTAGGACATGAGCCCTGGGCACTTCCTGAGGGGGGTGGAGTATCAGAATGGAAGTTGGGGGAAGTGGGGTGTCACCTCACCTTCTCATCCCAGTCCCCCAGCAGAGTGTCATGGGTTACACTAGTATGGGATTCTTTGCAGTCAAAAAACAGTATTTGCCTCTTTATTAGAGCTGGTTGAAATGTGAAGATTTCATGCCAATTTGGGGCAAAAAGTATATTTGTTAGAATTCCACAATCAGAACATATTTTAGACTTTTATTTGCAGAAAAATCCAAACATTTTGGTTTAATTTTTCTAAAACAAATTGTCAGTTGCTTCAAATGAGAGGGACTCTCCAGGCCATCTCCACGCTGATGGACTTCTAGGCAAGGGATAGACATTCAAAAAGTCTGAGCCTGAATTCATTCACTCTTTGCAGATTAGTCTAACCTGCCTAGACTGAATTGGTTTGTAACTGCACAGACATCCCAGAAATGCAGGCACATGCCTGCAGTGGCTCAGGCTAGAAGCTGAGGGGCGCTAGAGCAGCCCTCCCTTTGCTTCCATAAGGCAGGTGAGGGGGCCATGGCCAGGCTGCTGCAGGACATTCTGATTATTCGGGTGAATAAGAATTGGAGATTTGGTGCTGATTCAGATTGGCCGGGGAGAGGCAGGCATAGCTGAGTGACTGCAGGTTCTCCCGTGGCTTCTCCAGCTGTGCCTGCCTCTCCTCAGGTGGGGAGGAGCTGCGGGAGAAGCCCCCAAGGCTACCCTACCTGGCCCCCATCCCCAGCCTCCCAGCACTCTAAAAAAGCCCCACACTCACTGGCTGCAGCAGGGATCAGGGCCTCTGGGTGCTCATGGCAGAGCCCCCTCATGCATTGCAGGGCAGCAGGGATCGCCCCCCTCCCCCCCCTCCCGCCTGGCATCTGCACGGCAGCTGCCCCATTGCACGGGTGCAGCACAGCTCGGCAGGGTGCCACATGCTGTCTGGGAGCTGGGGCAGCGTGCTGCCAGGCTCTGGGTGACAGGTAGAGCATAAGTTCAGTGTACATAAACCAGTTTCAAAATGGCTGAAATTGGTTTAAAGTAAACCTGGTTGAATATAATAGAAGACTTAATTGATTTGGGTCAAACCAGTTTATGCAATGTCTGTCTCAGACCCCTTGCTGGTTTAAATTAAACCAGTCTCCCCCAGCATCCCGGCATGCTCTCTGGGATGGGCAGGGCTCTCTGCTCCACAGCATAGCTGACCCCTCCCCTCTGCTCCCAGGCCAGAGCTCCAGCAGAGACTGCAGACACAGCAGGGTCTGCCTGGCTTCCTCTTCCCCCCTCCCCCACCCTTGCTGTTCAAGCAGGAATCCCCCAACCTCCCATTTCCCATAGCATGGACCCCAGCCCCATGGACCCTAGGCATGTGGTAATGCTGAGAGGTGTCTCTGTGTGTGTCTCCAATTTCACTGGGACAGGCAGACAAGACAGTGTCCACTTAGAACTTTTTGCAGCCAATCAACAGGTCAGCTGGTAAGGTCCCGCCTTCCTACCTTGGAAAAAGATGTTTAAAAAGAGCTTGAACTAATAAGAGAGGCTATTGCTTTGCTGATGTGGTGATAAAACACTGTTATCTGTCCCCTGCTGGCTTGCTTGCCTGCCAGTTTGCTGCAGAAAGTATAAAGAAGCAGGGAGGGAGACTGAAAAGTTCCATATCATCAACAAATGAATGCACTGCACAAACCTCCCTTGCCTCAGAGTGTAGCCCAGGACTAGGGCCTGGCAACACTCCTGCCCCTTGAACAGCAAGCTGGGAAAAGCCTGGGATGGTGCAGGCAGATCTCTCTAATCAGAGCATACTGCTGGGGCCTGGCCACGCCCCGCTCAGCTCAGCACTACGTAAGGGAAGAGAGGACTGCTTTAGAGGCCCCTGGCTTCTAGCTTGAGTCACTGCAGGCATGTGTCTGCATTTCTGGGATGTCTGTACAGTTACAAACTGATTCAGTCTAGCCAAGTTAGACTAACCTGCAAAGACTGAATCAATTCAGGCTCAGGCTTTTAAAATGTCTGTCCCTATCCCAAATGTGGTACAACCAAGCCTGAGGATTTCATAGACATTAGGGCTGGAAGAGACTTGTCAGATCATCTGGTTGAGCCCCCTGCCCAAGGGCAGGAAGAAAGCTAGGGTCAGAGGACCCCAGCAAGATAATTGTCCAGGCACATCTTGAATGTGTCCAGGGTAGGTGCTTGCACCACTTCTGGGGGGAGTCTATTCCAGACTCTGCATACTCGGACAATAAAGAATTTCCTCCTTATGTCCGGTCTAAAATGGTCCTCCAGCAGTTTCTGACTGTTGGACCTTGTTTTCCCTGCGGGACCCCTGGTGAACAGACGTTGTCCCAGGTCCTAATGAACACCCCGATATACTTATAGGCTGCCACCAAGTCCCCCCTGAGCCTACACTTTGCCAAGCTGAAGAGTCCCATGCCTCTCAGCCTCTCCTCATATGGCCTGCTCTCTTGACCTCTGATCATGCTCATGGCTCTCCTCTGGACTTTCTCGAGCTTATCCACATACTTTTTAAAGTGTGGAGCCCAGAACTGGATGCAGTACTCTAGCTATGGCCTCGCCAAGGCTGAATAAAGTGGGAGAATGATATCTTGGGTCTTGTTTGAGATGCATCGGTAGATGCAAGCCAGGGTTTTATTTGCTTTGCCGGCTGCAGCATCACATTGGAGGCTCATATACATCTTGTGGTCAATCATGACCCCCAGGTCTCCTTCAGACGTAGTGCTAGTCAGTGAAGTACTGCCAAGCCAATAGGTATGATGCAGGGTTTTCCTCCTGAGGTGGAAGACCTTGCATGTCTCTATGTTGAAGGTCATCAGGTTTGTATCCGGCCACCTTGTGAACCTATCTAGGTCGGCCTGGATCCCCAGGACAGCAGCAAGGGCTGTAGTTCATGTTGCATATTTTGTGCCAACTTCTATTAAAAGAGCCAAATCCATGAAAAAAAGCACATTTTGACTCTTCACAGCATTTCCTGGCTGCTTTGGAAGTGGGTGAAAAAACTACCTGTTTACAATGGCCTAACATTTTAAAAGTGTTTTGGTATCTTTTGAGAAGAATGGTGTACAGAAACAGAAAGTGTATCATTAGAATTCAGACCTGTAGCCCACAGTTCTGAACATACAGAAGAAAAGTGGTAAAACCATTCATGATGTGGCCTCTTATTTCCAACCTTGCTTCTCTGAAAATGTGTTCCCATGCTATTTCACAAGATGTGAAGTTCTCATTAGACTTGCCCTTTGCATGAAAAGTTTAGCAATATTAAAGTTTAATGCCTCTACCAAGTACGGCACAGGGAACTGAACTATCTAAATTACCTCATACAATATTGTGACAGTCTCAAGAAGTGGTTAATTGAGGGTAAAATGAATACTTTTATTCTAAAAAAAACACATAAGGAAAAACTATGAGAACAGAATATGACTTGGAACAAATCTATTTTTAGTTTAGAAAGAAAACATTTTGCTTTATTCCAGAGAGGATTTCTTTCTAGCTTTTTAAACAACACACATTTAAACCCCGGTGTGATATTAGTAATATAGGCATCTGGCACAGCTGATCATTCTAATTTAATTTGTGCAGTGAACTGATTGAGTTCCTACCTTTTGTCCCTGCACATCTGTTGTGATGTGGTCCGTTTCCCCATCCTCTATCTCTCCCATCTTCACAAAGCTGACTTCTATTGTACCCACTGTTTTTCCACCATCAGAAGTCCTGAAACCAAATATTAGGTAAAAAAAAAAAAAAAAAAAATTCTTCACAAGACTTTTTCAAGAATATTACTCAGTACATATTTACTCTTCTATTTTTTTAGCTCTCTGAAACTGTTTTTCTGCCACCATAAAGCAAATTATAAATAAATTACTTGCATCTTCCTGCTTATACCAAGGATAACTTTGAAAATATTCATTAAAACTATGGAGGATGGAGGTAGCCTCCCCCCACCATCTGCCATGGTGGGGAGATACTCTAAATGGTCTCAGCATAAGGGTACTTTAAGAAAAAATAAAATAGCCCTTTTGCCCAAATCCCTTTATAATCTACAACACCATAGCATATGTCAGTACTTGCTTCTAGCATTATCTGTGAAGACAGAACATTTTTAGTATATCACAAAATCTACTGCTAAACCAAATAAAAGAGTAAAACAAGTGTGAATACCCATTCTTTGATTTCCTTGTCTAACTATTGCTAAGTACCATTCCTCAACTGCCTGGGAAACACTGCTATTATATCAGGTGAACAAGCAGAGAAAACACATTCCTTTTTACATTGATTTGATTAGACTTGGAAAAAGTCTCCTTCAGTCAAAGAAATTAAGTTTAGATGCAGATCTCCACATTTGTGATGGGATAACCTTGGTATTCATAGATTCTGGGAACTTGAAAACCTATATCCTTACAGAAGCTGAAGTACCTCCTCAAATCTCACTGACCATAAAATACAGCTTAAGAAAGGGAGGTTGACAGGATTGTGAATGGAAAAAAGGAGGTGAAGATTACTGAAGAACTGGACTTTTAGGAGAGAAAGGATAGAGAGTAAAGGACTATTCCAGAAATAGGGGAGAGCAAGATAAAAGGCAAAGTTGAGAGCAAGAAAAACAGATGAAAGGAGCTTTGTAGAGCTTAACAGAGATTGGGAGGAATATAAGAAATGGGGAGAGTGAGAGCAGAGAAGCATTTGGGGCATCAGGTATAATCTTATAGGTTAGGATGAGCACTTGAATGAAGGCATTGCGGAAAAGACTACATGGCTAGGAGAAAAATAGCAACTTCCAGAGTCAAGATAATGCTGGGAAATATACTTCATTTTTTTAAAGACAAAACATATTCCGTATTCCTGGGAGAATTTTCATTCCAGGAAAACATCGCACTCCTCCTCTGCATCAAATCTTTTCTGCATCTTAAAACATTAGGTAAGTAATCTTCACACCATTCCTATGAGATAAGAAATAGCCTTATCTTCCCCATGTTACTAATAAGGAATCAGACCAAGAGAATACTAAGCAACTTTCCAAAGTAATATGGGCCTCAAATTTCAATGATTTCACATGTCCTTACAAATTTCACGCATGCTGGGTAGTCCTAGTGAAGTCTTACAATCATATGCTCATAGCTTTTCACAGTCAGGGCCTTTTCCATGTTTCTAAATTGGAATATTTTCCAGATTCTGGAATAAATTTGCAAATTGTCTACTTCTGTACTTTAACTTAAAAATGTTTGCCTTTGGTCTTGATCACTATTCTCTAACATGGGAGACATTTAAATGTGTTTATTTGACACTAAACAAACTGAATACTTTTCAATAGAAACCTCTGCAAACTTTACATAATTATCTACACTGTGCACTGGGGCTTTTTTTTGTTTGGTTCAAAACAAGTTCACCAGTGATATGACAATAAATAAACCAACCAATTCCAGCAGGCCTCAATCAAATGACTCTGTATGAACACACTAGTTAATATAAAACAAAGGTGGAAATTATTAGTGAGCAATCATGTTTCAACTGCCAGAGGGTTTCACTGACAAAAGTACATAATATTAATTTTAAAATTTATGATGAAAAAATAATGCATTTTCTTTTTAAATAACAAAATACAAAATGTGTGTAATGAATTAGTGACGTCACTTCTTTTTCTGAATTACTACAGACCACTTCACTTGTTTGACCTATTATTTTTCTATCTTTTTTCTTTTCAGGTCATAATTGCCTTGAATAGGTCAGGCTATGTTAATAACTGGATAAATCACCCTGTGAGGAACAAGTGAATATGCAATGCAAACAGCTATTTCCAAGTCACATATACCTTTAAAAATCCAGGTGCCATGGCAGACCAGTATTTCACAAAAATTTAATACATCTTGATCAATATGCCAAACTTCTGCCTTACGGCCTGGTTGTCTTAAATATTTAACTAAAACCTGCAGTCAGTACTGGATTTAAATGGTTTCTGTTTTCAGGGCAAAAGTAAACCTGCAGGCATATTCAAGATTGTACTGGAAACAATAGAACTGAGTCTATTGTCACTTATACCAGTATCAAACAGGTGAAAATGAAAATGAAAATGAATGACAACTTAGGTTCACTTTGTAAATGAGCTGACAAGAGAATCATCCATGGTGCTACAATGCAAGACATGACCAAATAAATCAAAACTGAAATAGAAACATTTCTTACAAAGCACTTGCAAAATCCCTTTCCTCTCTCCCTCCCTTTGAATGCTGGATTTCTCCTTTCAGCATCAATATCTATCTGATTACTCTAGCCATACACAGTTTGAAATATGCACTTAATATAATTTATCTTTAATCTAACCTTTAAAATGGTTATTTCTTGAATACTTCCCACATCCTAATAAAATCTGCCATACTGCATGCCGAAACATAGATCTGTTCAAAACTACAAAAGAAATGTTCTATAACAGAATGAAACTAAAACATTGAGATCTTGTCTATGCTCTCATAGTCTTTCATCTCCCCACAGCAAAAAAAGAAGAAAAAAAGGCTCTGGAAATGTAACAACAATATGAAACAAGGTTTATTTTCTTAATGCTACAGGCACACAAATCAACAAAGAGTGTCCAGGGAGAAACCATCATTAGCTATGTCAGACACTGTGAATTTAAAATACCATTGCTGTATGAGAGCCTTCAGACAATAGACACGCCATGCATTTAAAACTTGTGAAGACACAAATATCAAATTAAAATCTTGCAAGAACTAGTAAAAGAAAAGAGAAATGCAGTAAACAAACAAACAAAAACACAAACCTACTTAAATTTAGTTAAAACAATTGTCATTTGCTCTTGTGCTAATGCATATGGTTGGATATCCATGAACATGCCTGTCTACTTTATCCAATTTCTAGTAGTGCACATGCATACACATTACCAGGGATCCAGGATTTTCATTTCCCATGGAAAAAATGTAGATTTTCCCTTTCAACTGAGAAAAAAAAGTGGATTTTTCATTTTGAGGGAGAAACGCACAGATTTTCCACTTTTACAAAGAGCTCTCTGCAGGCTGGCAGAGTTTCAGCCTGCAAGAGTTTCTTAAAAAAAAGGCAGCAAACCCTAATCCCCGTCTTGAGGGGGAGGGAGAGGGGGAAGGGGTAGGACCTGAGACTCTTGAGTCAGCCAGGACCTGGCTCTGCCACACTTTCCCTCCTGAAGCCTTTGGGGTAGGTGAAGCTTTCAGCGGGCTGAGGGCCAGCTGTGGGTTCTCTCCAGCAGGGCTGAGGAGGTAGGTAAGGGGCTGCAGGTCAGGAATGAGAGGCACTGGCAGGGCTGGGTGGGGGGTGTAGGTTGGGTGACTGCCAGGGCTGGTGGGTGGGTTGGAGGCTGTGAGAAGAGCCAGCAGGACAGGTGGGAGGCAGGGCAGGGGTGTGTAGGGGGAGGGCTGAAGGAGTGGGACGGTGTCTGTAGGCACTCTCAGGCCAACATAGGAGAACCTGGGCAGCATCCCTGCGCCCTGCCAGGGGTAGGGCAGGCAGGGTCTTTTACTTGCATGTCTATCTGTGTTGAACAGCCAGGGCACCTGCCCTGTGACCCGCTCCTGCGAGAAGGTGGCAGTGGTCACAGTACAGTGCTGCAGCTCAAGGAACGCTGTGGCATGCTGGAGGCTGGGGTGAGTGCCGAGCTGCTGCTGCTGTCCATGGGCCACCATCCATGCATCATTGGACCAAGCCATGCCGGCCCTCCATGTGGGGCTTCCAGCACTCCAGCAGGAAGCCACATGTGGAGGCAAGCACAAGCCTGCCTGGCTCAATGGTGCACAACTCTATGCCTCCTTGTGCAGCTTCCCACTGGAGTGCTGGAAGCCCCACATGGAGGGCCGGCCCAGCCCAGCCTGATGGTGTTTGGACCAGAAGGCACGTGTCATTGGGCCAGGTGGGAAGCCACACATGGAGGCATGGCGTCGTGCACCGTCAGGCTAGGTGGAATCCCGCTTGCCTCCATATGAGGCTTCCTGCTGGAGTGCTGGAAGGCCCACCTGGAGGCACAGAGTCCACCCAGCCTGATGGCACATGACTCCCACCCAGTCCATGTACCACTGGGCCAGGCTGGCCGGTGCTTTATTGCTTTGCTAAGCTTTCACGCATTGTATGTATGCATATGTATGTGTGCATGTAATACTTCATTTGTTGTTGGAGTTTGCAGTACACATCTTCCATGTTTTTATAACTTGACTGTAAGTACCTGGGGGCATGGACTGTCTTCATATTGTATTTTGTCTTTATAAGCATCTTGTTGGGCCTCAACAAGTAAGAACCATTCAAGTACTAATGAAGGAACAGTTGTCATGAGTGCAATAGGAAGTACACTGAACTTGGGAAATTCTCTCCCTCTCTACTTAGTACTGTGCAAGGATCCTGGTTTTTTCTGTTTAAAAATTGCAAATTCTCTGCTACCCCCTCCCCTGCAAATTTTGTGATTAGAAACCCAAAATCCATTATTAAAATTATGGATTAAAACCTAATTAGGTTCCCCCCTCATTTAACAGTTGAATACTGGCCTTGACAGAGGTGGGCACATAATTATAGAAGCTTTAATTGTAAAGTAGTTCCATAACTCTACAAGATCAACCAAAATTCAGAAGTCATACTAGGTTCCCCAAATCATCACAATCTCTTTACTTGTTCCCAATTCCTGTATCTTTTCCCTGACACTCTAAATTTTAAGTGTGTCAGGGAAAAGAAAGTGCCATGACTTAGAGCAACCTCCCCCCCCAACCCAACAGACGTTCATTGTTGGGTCAGGGGTGTGTGGGATTGAGCTCTACTTTGAAGCCAATCCAGGAGGAGCTACCTGTCTGCAGCCTCTCTCCCTTAACCATAGCCCCCCTCCCTCCCAGCTCCAATGTTGTTTGCAGGATGAGAATGGGGAGAAGGGAGGAGAGGGAGCTCCAGGCTGGTGTTTGTGTAGCCTCAGCTGGAATGGCAATGGGTGGATTGGAGCCCCCCCAAATCCTGCTTCAGCTCAGGTTGGGCAAACCCCAGCCTGAAGCTCCCTCCCCATCCCTTCTCTCTCTCCTTTGCTGGAGACAGCACTAGGGGCAGGGCTGGGCTGCATCAGCCCAGCCCTGATCATGTGCAGGAACAGACAGAAGTTAATGAAGGGGTTCCATTTTGAAGCACCTTTATATGAACCCTCATTACACAAGGGTTAATTTGTCACACAACTGAACACTTTTAAAGCACTCTGCAGGCATGTACTTCTGTCAGGGCACAGCTGTAGAGTGCCTTCAAGGGGCCAATCATTTGACAAATATCACTTGTGTCAGTGCCCACAGAGACTGCCCATGCCACTTGTGGCACGTGCGCCACAGGTTGGCCATTCTTGGATCAAGGCATCCTCACCTCTAGAGGTCTTAACTAAACGTGTTTTAAACAGAAGTGATGACCATGGGAGACTAACTAATGTAAGATGCCCTAACTATAGCACATTTGACTGAGACAATCTTACCAGTTATCCTTAGTTCAACTGGTTTTAAGCATTTAACAACCCGCTATTGTGCACATGTTGCCCACAGTATAAAATGCTTATAAAGAAAGATAACGTTTCCCAAGTAGTATAAAAAAATTACAAAACTTAGTTTCAAAATTCCAATAATGCAGCTGCGACCTCCCAACACTTGATTAAAGCTGGTGCACTGCTATGGGAGTTGGTTTATGCATTCTAAACTGTTCTTTACTACAAAGGTTAAGGTTAAAGATCCACACAAGCTGAGCAGCCCCTTGGACTAGCATGGTTACAGCACACTAGGGAGTGATATGGCCAGCATCACAGCCAGCTGTCATCAATTCCCCAAATGGCTGGATACCCAATTATAGCTGGGTCAACTGCAGGCAGCCTTTGGCATAAGTCCAGTGCAGGGACTGAACTCATACTTCTGGAGCTGTGGCAAGATACCTTAACTGATCCACCCCAGTCTTTATTACAGCAGTATAAAAATCAATAAAAACACTGAATGGAAAATTTTAATGAAAAATAAGAAACAGATACCTTGCATAATATGGTGGATATCAGGAACCCTGTGTCAGAATCTAATTTTGTTAACACTGGTCTAAATCTGAACCAATTATTCTGAGGACATACAGTAACTGTTTCTATATTAACTGTACCTAAGGGTATGGGGGTAGACAGACCCATATTGTGAGATAAGCTAGACAGTATAATTATACCAGCGGGTAACAATTTGTGTAAACACTTTTACCCCAAAGTAAATGTAAGGTTGTTTAAGCCATTCATTTGTTAGCTGCTTTGCATTTACCATGTGGAAAATGCATGCAATAGCCAGGTACCCCAACTGACACCCTGTAATTACATACAATAGCTTATCACACAGTTAGGTATCTATGCACCCTTATCTTAAGGTGGGGAACATTGATCTGATTTATTTAGTTAAAATGTTGCAACTCTGCATGTGGACAGGGGAAGCTAAACTGATAGAAAATCCTACTTGATGCAGCTTAAGAAAGTCCACAACAAAAGGTTTCACCACTTTAACTAAGGCTAGGTACAGACATGAGGGGTAGAGGGGGTGAGGGGGAGATTAGATTGCATTAAAAATGGCTGCCTGGACTAAATTAGTTCACCCAGTTGAGGACCTTATACTAATTATGTAGATATAAGTGTGAACTGTACAGTAGTTCAGGACAGTTAGATTAGTCTAAAAATGGCTGACCTGATCTAAGTCAACCCTATTGTGGAGGTGTACTTTGGATCGGGTCAACCAATTTTAGACTTATCTAAAACTTCTATACAGTTCCCAGCAGAGCCCCAGGGCTTCTTTTTCCTACCTCCTCCCTGGCACGGGACTATTTTGTCTTTTGCCCCTCCCCCACAACTCCCAGATGGCAATGCAGGATACAGGGGGGTCCAGGGGAAAAGGACTTGGTAGTGGGGGTCTACTACCGACCTCCTCATCAGGATGACAAGCTAGACCTGGTATTCTCCAGGCAGCTCTCAGAGGCTGTTCATGCGAGAGGCAGTGGTCATGGGGGACCTAAATTACCTGGACATCTGCTGGGAGGAGCAGACGGACAAAACAAACTGCTCATGCAGGTTCTTCAACTGCGTGCAGGACCTCCACCTAACCCAGGAGGTGACCAGACCCAACAGGGGTAATGCCTTGCTAGACCTAGTCTTAGCAACAGGGGATGATCTTGTGGGTAACCTGTGAGTGCACAGTAACCTGGGAGATAGTGACCATCATTTGGTCAAATTCACAATCCAGTGAAGGGTGGGAAAAATAACCAGCAAGGCTAAAGTGTTAGACTTCAGAAAGGCCAATTTTAGTAAACTTAGAAGGCTTGTTAGTGAGGTGGCTGAATTCAAGAGCATCGAGTTTATGGGGGTCCAGGAGGGTTGGCGATTTCTCAAGGGAGTGATCCCTGGTGCACAAAAGGAGACTATTCCATTACGCAGGAAAGGGGGAAAGGGGACAAAAAAATCCCCCTTAGCTGAACAGGGAACTCTAGAAAAGACTGGGGGTAAAGAAAGAGTTTTATAGGCAGTGGAAGTGGGGGGCAGACACCAAGGAGGAATATACCTCCCTGGCACATTATTGCAGGGAATCAGTTAGGCAGGCCAAGGCAGGACTGGAGCTTAGGCTGGCTACAACCATCAAGGACAATAAAAAGTCCTTCTACAGATACATAGCGAGCAAAAGGAAGGCACAGTGTATCATAGGGCCCCTGCAGGACAATGTCATAGCTGAGCCACTGGCGCGGCTGTTTGAGCACTCATGGTGCTCCAGCCAGGTCCCTAAGGACTGGAAAAGGGCCAACGTGGTGCCCATTTTTAAGAAGGGGAGAAGGGATGAGCCGGGTAACCCCCTGCGGGACAATGCCAGAGCGGAGCCACTGGCGCGGCTGTTTGAGCACTCATGGTGCTCCAGCCAGGTCCCTAAGGACTGGAAAAGGGCCAACGTGGTGCCCATTTTTAAGAAGGGGAGAAGGGATGAGCCGGGTAACTTTAGGCCAGTCAGTCTTACCTCTATCTTTGGGAAAACACTGGAAAAAATCATTAAAGAGCGCATTTGTGAAGGCCCAGCAAGAGAATTGATGCTGAAAGGAAACCAGCATGGGTTCATCACAGGTACATCCTGCCTGACAAACTTATAGCCTTTTACAACCAACTAACACACTGCCTTGACACTGGAGTTTAGGCAGATGTAATCTACCTGGACTTTAAGAAGGCCTTCGATACAGTTTCGCAGCCTATTCTAATAAGGAAGCTGGCAGGCTGTGGAGTGGATGCTTACATAGTCAGGTGGGTGGCAAACTGGCTTAGGGACTGCACTCAGAAAGTGATGGTGGATGGATTGTCTTCGACCTGGAAGGAGGCGGGCAGTGATGTCCCACAGGGTTCGGTCCTTGGACTGGTGTTATTTAATATCTTCAGCAGTGATTTGGACAAGGGTGTGGAGAGTACCCTCTCCAAGTTTGCAGATGACACCAAGTTATGGGGCAAAGTTAACACACCAGAGGGCAGGGAGCAGATACAGGCCAATCTGGACAGGTTGGAGCAATGGGCAGAATGAAACAGGATGCAATTCAACAAAGACAAATGCAAGGTACTCCACCTAGGGAGGAGAAATCCCCAGCACATCTATAGGTTGGGGGATGATCTCCTCAGCAGCTCAGTGGCTGAAAGGGATCTTGGAGTCATAGTTGACTCCAAGATGAACATGAGCCGGCAGTGTAATGAAGCCATCAACAAAGCCAATTGCACCTTATGTGCATTAGCAGATGCATGACCAACAGATCGAGGGAGGTGATGCTCCCCCCACATGCGGCATTGATCAGGCCGCAGTTGGAGTACTGTGTCCAGTTCTGGGCGCCACACTTCAAGAGGGATGCGGAGAATCTGGAGAGGGTCCAGAAGAGGGCCACTTGTATGATTAGTGGTCTCCGTGCAAGACCCTACGAGGGGAGGTTGAGGGATCTGGATCTCTTCAGCCTTCACAAGAGATGTCTGAAGGGAGACCTTGTAGCAGCCTATAAGTTTATCAAGGTAGGACAACAGAGAGTTGGAGATGCGCTATTTACCAGGCACTCCTAGGAGTAACTGGGAACAATGGGTACAAACTAGTGGAGAATAGATTCAGGTTAGACATTAGGAAGAAATTTTTCGCATTAAGGGTGGCCAGAATCTGGAACGGGCTGCCAAGAGAGGTGGTACTACCACCTAACTTGGAGATCTTCATGGGGAGGCTAGATAGGCACCTTGCTGGGGTCATCAGACCTTGGTCCTTTTCCTGCCTGGGGCAGGGGGTCAGACACAATGATCCTTTGGGGTCCCTTCTGACTCTAAAATCTATGAATGTCTCCCCCAGCTCACCAAGCCCCTCCATCCCACAAGCTGCTTCCAGTGCCAGTTTTACCAGCATCTGCCAGTGTCAGGAGCCAAACAAATAAGCTGGGGTGGGAGGAAGGGCAGGTGGGGTGGTGGGTGTGAGGTGGGAGTTCATCATTTGGGAGTGAAGGGGGGCTCTGGGGGCTAAAATCTTCCCCTAGTTCTGGAGGTTGGGGGAGAGAGCTCCCCATCCCCTGCATGGACTCCATAAGCCCCCCTGATCCCATAAAACTATTTCTGGTCTCACTGCATAAAGTTGAAAGATTTGTACAATTTTAATGAATGTATTTAAAGAACTAGTATTTTTACAGTAACATCAGGAATCATCAAGTTCTCACCTTAAGTTGAAAAGTAACAATATTAATCAGGACAGAATCTGGCCTTAGATGGAAAAAGTACTAAGTTCTCCAATTCTTTTTTCCTATGAATGTGTTCCTAAAGGTATATACAGGCAGTCCTTGACTTGGAACGTTTCGAGTTACAATAAATGGCACTTACAATATTTATAAATTGACATCCTGTTTCGATTTTCTGACATCAGTTTCTACTTTACAACACTTGATCTGATGCAATGCCACACCAGCAAACAAGTTCACTGCATCACCCATCTGCCTGGAGAGCATCTGTCCAGACTTCCTTGGACACTTTCTTAAGAAAGCAGACAAGACTCCAGAAAAACCTGCAGCCAAGACTCCTGAGAAGACTCCAGCCAAGAACCCTTCAAAAAGTCCAACCAAGAACCCTTCAAAAAGACCAGCAAAGTCACCTCAAAGAAGTTCTTCCAAATTGACGATTGCTATTTACAACATAAATACATTAATGTAGCTATATTACTCATCTATAACTGATTGAGTACAACATTCTGGTTTATTTTTTATGAAAATTGGGTATTGGGCCTTGGTTCAGAAAATCCCCCATTTAAAACATTGTTCCTATGGGAAAATCGGTTCCGAGTTACAACATTTCAACCTAAGACGCAATTATAAGGAACCAATTGTTGTAAGTCTGAGTACTGCCTATACAGTAAAACCAGGACAGTCTCAATACAGACATTAATTAAGGCAACAGAAACCAAATCTTTTTTCTGCAGTGTTAAAGACTGATGTATTTCTTTGTGTGTTCCTTATTTTGATTAGCATAAGGAAATACAGTTATGCTATACAATATAATACAAGTTGTTGTTTTTGACTTTCTTAGTGTAAGAGCTTGTGTACAAGGGGAAGATACCAAGAAAAGTGTGAATATAAAGCAGTCTAGCCTCTTTGTAATAACTGCATGCTAAGAATATCCCCATCTGACATGCAGCAAGTGAAACCCTCCTAGGAACAATATAAAAGGTGGGGATTCTAGCAGGAGGGGAAGGTAACCACTGGTAATTTTCTATTCCCTCTACTCTCAGGCATGCATGGTACAGTGAGCTCCCGTCTTCCTCCCCTTCTGTGCTGTGAAGGGCAGTTATAGAAATTCCTCATCTCTTTTTCCTTTTTCAGGCTGCATGCTGCCGCAAGAGAGGACCTGAGAAGCCATTCTATTGCTCACATGATTAAGAACTAAGAACATGTGTGTTTTGAGATTCTTCAGTTGTAGATCTTTAAAAACCATGTCTATCCCTACAGATGATCAGCAAGACAGAAAATAACACCTGCTACTACTGTTTCACAACTACAATGAAAAGGACAAGTCATATAAAAATTATTTTTGGACACTAATGTGCACACTTTGCTTGCCTTATCTCACAAAAGGGTCTATGACTGTATGGTGGAATTTTTTCCCCCCACTGAAAAATGTCCCTAGTGAACAGATTACATTTTGAGATCTCTCTCTAAAAGGAAAAGGGTTAGAGAGAGATATTTCCCCATCTTTAAATTAAAGCCTATTAGTTCTGGCAGTCATTGGAAACTCTACACTAATCTCACTAGTCACCGTTCCATAAGGAATATTACAAATTCAAGAGCTATTTAACCAGACTCTGAGAAGGACAGAAGACCTGCTTGGCAGGGAATAAGGCAGCTTGGTAGCTCTAATTCTCTGCTCATCTCCATACCATGCATGGTTTTAGTGTATGTTAGACAGCCAGCTGGGTATGCCAGTGCACCATCATAGCAGAGTACGAGGACACAAGAACAGGCTCTGCCTTTTAGAGAAATGGTGGTGGTTTCTCCTCCTTTTGTGCTTCCTCCTCTGCTCCTCACAAGTAAAAGGAAGGAGTGTGGCAATGATCCTGCCTCATTAACTTTCAGAATGAGATTTAAAATCTACTGCATTTTGGTCTTGAAGACCTTATATTAGGAATGACGCTGCAAATAATGCACAGGAAAACATAAATATGAAAACTTTTTAAATTACGCTGATGTATTACACAGAAGGAAGAATCAAGCCTCTAATGCAGTGAATGTGTTCTAACTGCATGAAGAACATGTGCTTCCCCATAATAGTGTCTTCATTTATATATTTTGTAAGCTACTCTAAATCTGAATAGAACAGTGTGCCTTTAAATCTGAATGAATGTGTCTGTCATCTTTAGCTGCAAATGTGTTGCCTATTTAGTTCTTTGATACTGTCCAGGAGCTCTTTGATGATGACTTGAAGACAAGACAACTCGGGTTTCAAAACCACAGTCACTTTCCTCTGTGTCTAATGCTACCATTTAATGTTAATATACATAAATGTGTGTGTGTATTTCTACATGCATGATCAAATATATATAATCAAATATGTGAGTAAACATGCGTGTGTGCACCCACTGAACCATAGTATTTCAATTTCAACTTGTATCTTCGAAAATAGCTATGATTTATCTAAGAAAAAACACATTTGGATTTGTTCCAGTTGAGTGTTGAGAGGAAAAATATAAGTCAGAAAAACAAAGCAACACAGGAAACCAATATGCAGTTTAACCACACACACACAACCCTATATATATATATACATATATATATACACACACACACACACACACACACACACAACAATCCATACATACATGCACCAATATATATACAACAATCCATCCATATACACCCATATACCCCCCATGAATATGAATCAATATATATCAATATGAATATATATGTTCATATTTACATGAATATGCATTATGCCAATCATAAAAATGGAGATTTTACTAACTCTTGAAGTATTGAAAACTTCAATCCATTTTGCCTCCTACACAGTTATTGACTATTAATACATTCTCAGAATACGCAAACTCTGAACTACTAATTGGTTCCCATGGCCATATACTCACTCCTAAAATTGGTTAAGAACACAAAGAGAGGCAGACTGTGTATTTGCATAGTCTTGTAAATTATAAATGAGATTCATGAGTAACTGCCTGAAAAGGAAAATTCAGGATTTTCAGTTGTTGCAGTTTCACAACCAGCCCCTTTTTGCCACGGCATAACATATGCAATAAGTGCAATGAAGCTAAATAGCAGACTCATACACAGTTTAACACAAAAAATACTTTAACGTGGAAATAATTCATTTTAAATAACATTTTCTGACAGCAATTTTCCCTTCTTTTGTTTATTATGGGAAATTCCACCTAGGGCCCATGTCAATCAACATTCTGCCTCATACCTTTTTAAAAAAAAAAAGATGCTTTAACCTATGGTAAGTGCATACTAGAAACTATCATTTAGTGTATTCACTGCTGTCATGTATTTAGTGTAATGTTAATTAAGTTCTTTGTCAAAACAAGTCTCTCTCAACTCTCTTGGAGTCCTGCCTAGTGTGTAAAGCCAACTTTTTGTCCATCTGCCTCCTGTGGCATAACATGCCCAGAAGCAACCAGAAAACAACTTCATCAGGTAGACTAAGTGAAATTAGATGAAAACACTCAATCTGATCTTTAAAGGGCAAGAACAGACCATATGTGTTAGGGTTTTTTGTACTGTTTGTTATGCAAATTATATACACAAAGACAAATCGCAAAACGTATGCAGGTGCTTTCAAATTTATTTTCATTGAATTATACGAAGCTAAATAGCATTCATGTTCAATGATGTCACCATCCAATGGCCCACTGAACCATAGTCTTACAATTTCAACCTGTATCTTAGAAAATAGTTATGATTTATCTTCTTAAAAATTCATTTGGATTTGTTCCAGTTGCATGTTGAGGGAAAATATATAAGCCAGAAGGACAAAGCAACGTAAGAAACCAAACAACACTTTAACTACATGGCAAACAAATTGCAACTACAGAATCTTTCTAGGGAGGATAACAAGTATCAAATACTTCTAGTATAGTAATACTATTACTAGACTGTGATAGATAACTTGTGATAGATTACTGTGATAGATTACTACTAGAGAAGAAGGCAAAGCAATACACAGGAAAGAAAAAAAACTGACCTTGCATTATTCAGTATCTACAAAGAGTACACTATTTCCTGTATGCTGTTCTTTTATAATAAAAGTCTTCCTGTGCTGGAATGCTCAGAACTTTGATACACACCAAATGTACAGAAAATATTGAAACCCAAGTTATCTCCTGGAAGTAGCATACTATAGGGGCGTGCAAAGTGGGCCCTATTCAATTCGGATTTGTCCCAAATCAGGGACAGTGAATCGATTCGTTGATTCGGATCACTGTTCCCGATTTGATTCGGCCGAATCTGAAGATTCAATGCTGATTCAGAGAATCAGAGGCACAGGCACAAAGGGTGTACCTGGAGGGTTCAAATTAAAGTAGCGGGCATTAGCATGGCAGACCTCTCCCACGCTCTCTTCCTGCTCTTCTAAAATTTTAACTCTTTTTTTTTTTTTTTTTAAGTAAATCTCTAATTGCTGTGTTTGCAAAGAAAATATGAACATCCTGTATTTGAGACAAAGATGTCTGCCTGAAAGAAGAGCTCTGAGATGGCAAACTGTCACATGTATTGCCATGGGTATAGCTCAGATGCCACTGATAATATTGCATGTCAAAATAGCTAAAAACAACTGAATAGCTGAACTAGTTAAATCATTTATTGCTCATCACAGCATGTCAGAAAGGAGTAGATCTGATTTTTTTTTATTCTTTACAGCCTACTCAGAGGGTGCATCTATACATGCTCCCCACGGTGCAGTTGTTATTTGCTTTAGGCAGTACTTGCTTCTGGCGGTACATAGTTATTTTTAGCAGCTACGTCACCGTTGTGGTATGCTATAGCCAAGTAACTCATTGCCATAGCATGTCACTATGGTGACATAGTATCACGTGTAGAGATGATCCATTTTGTTGCCAGAGATGATCTAGTTTGTTGCCATGATTCCAGGTACTTTGATAACTCCACTCAGGGCATTCTTTTTTCCAGTCAAGAAGAAGCCCAACTCAAAGAAAGGAACCCAAACTCCCCAGAAAAGACAGTTCTGAGGAATCCAGTGGAATTCACAAGGCATACCCATAAGAACACCACCACCCTTTTGGCAGCACTTCTACCACTGTGTAGCCCAATGAAAAGCACACTATCATGATTCAATATGGAAATAACATCTGTGCACCTGTATTGCCACCTCCCAGGGTAACATCTGAACACTGAACAGGAGCAGTAATAAAGTACAAGCCTATGGAGCAATTAGTACCCCAGAATAACTCTGGAATAATGGATATAACGCACTTGAACTGAAAGGACCTTACAGAGAATAAGGCACGATAAGGTCCTTACTGGATGTTACTGGAAATTCAGTGACAGAAAAAGTTTACTATCTGGGTTAGTAATTACAATAAGGACAAAGGTCCCAGCCAATGCTGAAACACAGGCCAGGTAGAGACATTACACTTTTACCAATATACGTAATCAGAAACCAATCCATACCTGTAACAGAAGAGAAGTTTTGCACACAAAACCAATCTATGCCCATAACAGAACAGAAATTCAGCACACAGACTGGTTTAAAAGTGGCAGAACCCAGTCTAAGATTTGTCTCCTGCACTAAGGGGTGAATATGAGTGTTTTGTTCATTACTGATCTAAACTATGCTGCTTACAGAAAACCACATAACTTGGATTGGTTCCACTTCAGGCTTTTGAATGTCTGTACCTAGCCACAGTGTGCTATGCATGGTACAAATATACAGCAAGACACTGGCCCTTTTTGAAGACCTTGCAATAGAAATTGACGAATTAAATCAGTCTTGGTTACTGAATCTGTGATCAGTGCTCCATACTGAGGTTTTCTGACAGCAGTCCAGGGATAGTTAGATTGAATATCCTGTCAGCATATATTTTCCAGTGAATATTCAGCTAACATTCAGATTGCTAAATAGGACAAGAATTTTATTTCCCAGTCCACATTTGGAACATCACAAACACCCTATGAAAACACGCTAAATTTTGAAAAACTGCACTGCAGTATCCTTGGCAAAGTGAAAAATCTGAATCTACCAAGCGAAGTTAGCCCTTCAGACTGGAAACTTCTGTAAGGCAAATATCTAAGTGATTAAGTTTTTTCTGTAGACAATGGTTTTGTACACTGTTGAAATAAAAGCGATTCTTCAAACTGACCTGTTCAGGCTTACAGAACTACATGCAGACACACCTATCCTCCTAAACATTAATTTGGTTGAGAGTCCAGAATTTTTTTTCTAAGGCTTTAAATGTTAAGGGCTGCAATACAAAAAATAAAATAAAATAAAAATGGCAACCCAAAAGGAAGGGATAAATCAAAAACCCTGTGAATCTCTCAGGAATACAGATCTTTAGCTTGTATCCTAGCCACTGCCAAATAGAAAAGGAAGTAGGGTTGGGGATAGGGCAGGGGGAGGCAAGCTTTGGGGAAGAATAGAACTTCAACAAGAACAAAATCACCGCTTTTCCCAATCTCTCACTACTGCCTCTATATCCCAGAGAAAAAGAACCCTACTTACAGTGTTTCAGATGACAGAAGACCACTCTTTCAAAGTCCATCTTTATACTGTTTAATTTTCAGTTCTACCTGAGCAAGGGGTGCTAATAAAAGGTGAACACACTCCATACATTAGAGTTCATTCCATTGGCTGTACTGTCACTGAGGAGGTGTGGGCATAATTTCTACTTCTTTTGTGCTGCCTGACAACATAAAGGGAGCAGATCACATCTGTGAAATTAAGTCCAAGATAAATAATTCAATATTAATAATGTTTTGGAAAATATTTTTTTAAAATTTGCACCCAACAATGACTACAACTTCAAATGTCTGGAGTTTGACTGGAATGATTTTAAATATTGTATGTACAAAAACAGATCCCACAAACACAAGACTAATAATAAAGTAATGAACATGGGTTCAAAGGTTCAATTCTAGCCAAGCAGGAATCTTTTACATAATTATTACAGCTTATCTAAACTTTTGAACTCTTTTGCAAGCTTCCTGGTATTGCCAGTTCACTGGTATTATATTATGGTACCTGCCAGAGACCTAGATCATACTCAGGTGTCATTAGTTAGGCACAGAGATAGACAAAGCCGCAGCCACAAACAGCTTACAATCTGAATATCTGAATTTCTACAGCCTCTGCACAACACCTTCAGTTCACACTAATCTTACACCAGGACTAGGGAAGGTTGATTTGATACATGGGTATTTACCTAAATGTATCCCAACTGCAAGTTCTGCATACGAGAGTCTGATCAGTACATATTTTATAAAAAAAACAGTTTACTCTACTGTCATGACCTCCACCTTTGGCTCAGGGCTTCATGGGGTGTCATGACTGTTTTCTTGCATTTATTTCACTGATGTGGCATGTATAGTCTCATTGGAAAGCCCATGTTATGATGTATCCATTTATGTTGCTTTTTCCCATTTATGTCATGTTATGTTGTCTGTGTATATCTTTGAGATTTGGGGCATGGTTTAGCTAAGGAAAGGGAGTGGACAGAACTGCTAAATCTTTCTTGCTGTTGTGACACTAGGGCAAAAAGAACTGCTATTCCTAGACACAGGCAGAAGGAGGCATTATTGGGTTGGGCACCCGAGGCACTTCCTGCCTGTAATGGGGAAATCAACTCCTCTATAGAAAAGGCATCTAAGACTCACTAAGAAGCCAAAGTGCTCCTATTATTTTAAGACGAGTTGCAGCAAAATGAGCTGGCCCGGGGCTGTCTGGTTGCTAATACACAGGCTAACTGCTTGTAAACTAGCTGCCAACTAACAAGGTATAACAGGCTGTGAGAGGGCAAAAGAGGGGGGTACCCAGAGCTGGAGCCCAACAGAAGCCGCACTGCATCATGGTTGCCCCTGGGGTCTGGTCCTGTTACAGAGACAATTGGCTCATTGGCCAGAGGAATTCCAGGTGTCTCAGGGAGGCCAGAAATTATGGAGGGTTCTGATGACTCACGAGAAGGTTGACTTGGGGGTTGGTTTGGAGTGATTTAGGAAATGATCTGTGGGATATGCTTTGTCTTTTGGATTCCTTCCCTGGCTGGAGTAAGGGCCAAGACCCTAGGAGCCGGGGCTGATAGAATCAGCTGCAAGGCTGATCTCTTAAAAATTCTGGCAGGACTCTCAAGAAGTCTAGGGTGTAGCCAAATGAGACAGAAAGAAGCTTTACTTGTCTTGTTCTTCTGTCTTCAAACCTATGCTCAGTTTCGTCTGTATAATTCTTTTCTCTTGCATAACAAATCCTTTTGTTGTTATGTCTCTTTGTTGGTTGCCTGTGGAAGTGATTTTCCAGGCAACTGACATTCCAGGCTAACCCACTTTAAAACTCAAGGCCCTGGGGTTTGTGACATCTACTATATAAAATACTATGTTATAAAGGAATGTTATATAATAAGATATAATAAAGCCAAGGTTCTTTATATACTTACTTACCAATATAGATTGGTATATACATATGCATTGTCAACTGGTAGTGGGGGTGGGGCACGTGTCCCCCACAACAGGGCTGTCCCTGCCGCTTCCGCCACTGGTGGCTTCCGTGTGTGCTCGGCAGATCCGTGCCCGCCGATGTTGCCAGTGGCTTTTTCTGGGGCCCCCCGTTGCCGGGTGTCCTGGGCAGATCCGTCCCCGCCGATGTTGCCAGTGGCTTCTGCAGGTGCACCCCCCAGACTCAGGAGGCACCAGTCACCCACGTACATATGTATATAGATTGAGGAGTATATTCTTTCCACCTTTCCTGCCCAGGCTGCCCCCCTGTACATAGGCAACTGTTATTACTTTAAATACAAATGCAGGTGCAAGAGCATGAAAATTTGTCCCCCTTTCCAAAGAATGTTGATGGCCCTAGACAAAATGAAACCACTGCAGTTATGCTGAATGGATTTGGGTCTAGGCTAACAGCCAAGGCACAGTGTATGTATATATTATATTCCCTGTGGAATTTAGCTTTAGACAGCCTCTTAGTGCATCTGTATAGCTTTATATAACTTCTTAGTTCCCAACTGGGAAGCAGCAGGAAGGTTTAAGAGGCTCTATTGAAAACAAGCTCTGAATACAGGGTTCAAAGTCTGAATGAGTGATCTGCTTAGATATTTAAAGTGCTATATGGCCCTCATTTACCAGAATGACTGAATGCTTCACGGATGTTAGTGGATTCACCCTACCAATGGGAATTAAAGAAATATTAATTTGTAGTTTATAATATCAAAACTGAACAGAGACCACACATGTTCAACCTGCAGGACATTAAGCACCTGAAATTCAAGATGAAGTCAATGGAAGCTGGTTTCAAAAGTGCTCTCAACTTTTGTAAAAAATCAGGCCCTATGAGTTTTTCTATTGCCTTCAAAAGCCTTTGGGTTATGCTCTGATTTGCCTAAGTTCAGACAAGTCTGTCTCAGAGGGGAGAATGAATCCTCATGATTCCAAGCTTGCTGCTTTAACCACAAGCTTATCCACTCCATCCTTTTATTCCTGATTACATAGTGCCACATCTAACAAACACCAGACTTGTTCTCTGTAACCCTGTGGCTTGTCTAGTTACACATGCTTCTGCACAGTTCAGGGCTGTTATTCCAATTTGTAACATTTAATATTCACTTTATACAGTGATCACAAAAGATGCAAGGTAGGGGTAAATTGGGTCTAAAATATATAAATTCTTAAACATTCAAGTCCTAATAACCTTACTAACTGTGTTAACATATAAATTTTACAAAATTGAATAACTTATTAAATAAGTGTGAATAACATCTATATTCCTTGCTGAAGGCATCTTTGAAAGGACTCTTCTCAATTCAACTGCTCTGGGATTTTTCCGTAGGAGATCATATCAAAAGAGCTAGTAACCTTTTCTAACCTGACACTTGGAAAGCTCTGACTTAAATAATTGCTATTTCACTTTGGCTTTGTGCATACTAGAAAGAGAAGCACCTGAAGTTGACATCTAGTATACCTGAAGTAATTTTGAGTTTCAAACACAGTCAAGCAGCAATCATTAAATGTCACGGGTTATTAATTTGAAATGGTTTACAATAGACAAAAAGACCTACCTCAGGCTAAGGGTCAACTGCTGCTCCTTTGATTTGACCAAGTCCCCTACTTTGAAAGTAGTGCAGCCCAGGAAACTTCGCTATAAATGGGGGGGGGGGGAAGAAAGAAGGACATCTTTATTAATTCGTGAAGTTTTAATCATTTCACTTTTAGCCCTATGCCTGCAAATCTCTCTCTCGCAGCAAGAGAGAAATATTAAAACGAAGCCCACTGCCTTGAGGTATTATCTTGCAGAATGCTTTCGTACATCAATGACATGATTATCAATAAGCTGTTAAGCTCTGTTTTTACAGACAGGAACCCATTCGTTTTCATTAAAAACAAACAGTCTAACAACCTGCCACATACAGGCCATGAAAAGTAGAGCCACAGGAAAATTTTCATTCTGCATGGAGATGGAGTTCCCCTTTGCAAGTGATTTCTGTAATACAGGAAATGTTAAATGTTCAGGTTTTTACCCATGTTGCTCTTGCTACAGTAATTCCTCAATCCCTTGTAGTCTATCATCTTTGTACTCCAGATATGAATGTATTTGCTTGCTGGAGCTATTTTTCTGTGCAGCTTAATACAAGTTATTAATAGAAATACTGTATCTGCCTAGTTTATAGCCAAACACATGAACATTTGTTTTCTTTGTTATTCCCACACTTCACTGGACCAATTACTTTCTAGTACATTTAAAGGGAAATGCACTCACCCTGCTCATTTTTTCTAAACTTTTCTTGACATACATTGCTACATGTCATGTCTCTCTCAAGGTCACCCTTTTTGCATCTCTGAGCAACTAGTACAAATAGCAAAACTCAAACTCATTATTCCCTTTCTGGGAGAGAACTTTTCATCCTCTTCTGATATCCCCACTGCTCTCAACACTGAAATATCAATTTATCAATTTCTTTCTATCCCAGGGACAAACAAGAAAGGGAAAACACCCCAAAAACCTTATGTACATATTCCATGCCAATATTTTTTCAATATACAACTCACTCTGATTCTCTGTGAATAAACAAAAAGATGGTATTTTCATTAGTTCACGTACAGACTTGGAAACAGGGTAAGCAAATAAGCACCAAGTTCTGTCACAGCATATATACTTAGTTTTATTTTTGTCAGATTAACAAAATAACAAGAGGGAAAAGACTAATGGCAAAAGCAATGTGCTCTTGTAGGGAGAACCCAGGGACAGAAGGTCCTAGGCTCAAGTTACATGTTTCAAGGGTCAGCCTAAGCTTTATGGAGACAGCACATTCAGCTCTTGAAAATGAACAACACTTGTTACTGTTGAATAAAAGTTGGGCCATGCCTCCATCAGTAAGGTCAACTTGCCTTTGGATCCTTGAATTTTTAAAAGTGGGCAGAGGTTTAGTGCCTGGACAGATTTTTCAAGCATCTAAAAATACATGGATATAAACCTAAGTGTCAATCTGGGGACCCAAATATGGTTTCTGAGTTTGAAAAATGGGGTCTTCAGCAAGGCCTACTCAAACCCCCAACCCTGATCCCAGTCCCACACTCATGGTGATGTCCATGTGAGTTTCCCTCTCTTTGCTGCACAGTTAGACAGGAAGGCAAGGAGAGTAGGTACAGAAATTCAAAACAGTATGGGTGAGGGAAAGTACCAAGACAAAGGTTGGGGGAATAGGAAACCCAGGGAGGAAGGAAGCAGATTGGAGAAATGAGACTGTACAGAAACAGAGGGTAAAAAATAGTGTGGTTATGTAATTGTAGAATGTGGCAAAGTCTTTATTGTCAAAAAGTATGATTTTACAAAGTGCTGTAAATAACTTAAATAAACTGTGTGTATCATCTTGCATACAACATGCCCCCGAATATAATACACACGTTGTTTTAGAAAGACAGAATGAAGTAAAAAATATTTTTCCAGAATTAGGACTACATGGAGCATGGAAAAGTTTAGTCTTCAGATGGCTCCACGTGCATTTCCTGCATAAGTAAGGCTGAAACTCTAGCTGTTGCTGGAATCTGGTCTCCATGGGTGAAAAGAACTAAAGTGTCTCCAAGATTGTGAAATAGTAACAGAGAGACAAGAAGCAGCCAGTAGAGAGCAAAACTGTCCTAAGAAAGATTAGCTCAATTAGTGAAACATCAAGCCTGTTAAAAAGGAGAGAGGATTATTAATTCCCCTGGAGTGAAGAACAATATAAGTCATTAAGTAACTGACTCCCTTGGCTGCCTGAATAGGAATGCACCGACTGCTGTGCTATGCAGCAGGGGAATCAAAGTAGGGTGCTTCCATTCCAGCCAGAAAATCAGCTTCCCTATTGAATACACACACCCTAATTTTGGGGGCTATTTTGGGGGGGAAAATGTGCATGCTGTATGCAAGGAAGTGTGTGTGTGTGTGTGTGTGTGTGTGTGCGCGCGCGCAAGGATGGATGGAAGTACAGTATATATATATATGAACAGTCCTAGTGAGACAGGATACAAGTAGCTTTCAACTCAAGGTAGCCAGTTCATGTCATAATGCCCAAGACTAGATACCTAACTCTAATTAGCTATAACACTGTGAAAGCAAACCAGTTTTAGAATTAAAGACCGACAATATCACAAAGTGCACACAAACAAAGTCTATTTGGACATTTCCCAATTCCTGTGCACTTGACTTTGAAATGTTATCAATCCTTTAACACGATCTTTTGCATATAAGTTAGCTTTCCGTGATAAGCACCATCTAACTCACTTTCTCTTATCTTACACAGGGTTTACAACAGGGCTTTGATCTCAGTTGGGATCTAGGTATTACTGTAATGCAAATGTATAGTGATGAAATGAAATAGCAAATAAGAAAATCTGGACATCTGTGGCAGCTCTTTTAAGCCAAGACCCTTTGCTATTACAGGTCTGAAAGGCCTCTGGGAATTAGCCTAACTTTTCCAAGCTCATAGAACACATAGAAAATAGTATTATTTTCCAAATTCCAAACATCATTTTTGTATTGTGGGGAGCGGGG
>NW_005842475.1:980868-981491 GCF_000455745.1 Alligator sinensis | reverse complement strand
GGGAATCAAAGTAGGGTGCTTCCATTCCAGCCAGAAAATCAGCTTCCCTATTGAATACACACACCCTAATTTTGGGGGCTATTTTGGGGGGGAAAATGTGCATGCTGTATGCAAGGAAGTGTGTGTGTGTGTGTGTGTGTGTGTGTGCGCGCGCGCAAGGATGGATGGAAGTACAGTATATATATATATGAACAGTCCTAGTGAGACAGGATACAAGTAGCTTTCAACTCAAGGTAGCCAGTTCATGTCATAATGCCCAAGACTAGATACCTAACTCTAATTAGCTATAACACTGTGAAAGCAAACCAGTTTTAGAATTAAAGACCGACAATATCACAAAGTGCACACAAACAAAGTCTATTTGGACATTTCCCAATTCCTGTGCACTTGACTTTGAAATGTTATCAATCCTTTAACACGATCTTTTGCATATAAGTTAGCTTTCCGTGATAAGCACCATCTAACTCACTTTCTCTTATCTTACACAGGGTTTACAACAGGGCTTTGATCTCAGTTGGGATCTAGGTATTACTGTAATGCAAATGTATAGTGATGAAATGAAATAGCAAATAAGAAAATCTGGACATCTGTGGCAGGTCTTTTAAGACAAAAACCTTTTCTAT
>NW_005842475.1:979328-980724 GCF_000455745.1 Alligator sinensis | reverse complement strand
AAACCCCCCCCCAAACCATTATTTTCTAGTCCTAAAGTCTTCTGCCTGTCCCAGCTTTTGTCTTGACTTTCATGAGGAAGAGGAATGTTTTACACTAAAAGTTGTCAAGGTCATATAAGGAAGGTAACACTAAGTGGGACAACTCCTCCCCTTTATCCCAACTCAGTGTAAGTTGCCACCTCAGAACTATTACTCAGATATGACAAAATTATATCTCACTAAATAAATCATTTGCCCTTTTAAAATGTATTTGGTGCCCCATCTCCAAATTTTAGGCAAGTTTTACAAATGGCCTGTGCCCTACATAACTAAGGAACCACCTCCTCTATGTTTCATCACAATCCCAAAGGTAAGCTGAGACCTCCTGCAATTTCCAGTTGTGCCCCAAGTTTGTTCAGAGACAATACATGGAAGCTTATCCCCCATAGTCACCTTCAGCTTCCTCCTTCTTGAGGCCTGCCACAGCCTGAGTCCTGACATCTTTAGGAATCGTAATAAAACTCTACTTGTGCAGGGTTTTATTAGGTGGGCAAAAGCGTAGAGGGCACACCTCTTTCAGCCTTCCCCACAAGGCAGCATGAAGAGTAGCTACAAGCAACAGGCACAAGAAATGTATCACAGAGTGCAAAGCATTCTGGGACAGGTAGTTCTGTAGAGTAGCAGTGGAGTTGGCTGCTGCTAGGTGGAAACTTTCACTCCGTTTTTTGCCACTGAAGTCCTTGTTGGGTGGGAAAAATTTGCTGAATTTGGTTGGCAAAAAAATGGGGTCAATTGTCCCTTACTACATGGTCTAGAGACAGACATTACACACAAACCAGTATAAGAGATCAGAAACTGATTTAAACCTGTAACAGAACAGAAGTTCAGTGCACATAAAACAACTTGAAAATGGCTGAAACTGGTTTGAGATGAACCTGGTTGAATATAGTATCAGAATTAACTGATTTGGGTCAAACCAGTTTATGCATTGTCTTTCCCAAATCCCTTGCTGGTTTTAGATAAATCAGACTCCCTTAGCATCCTGGCATGCTCTCTGGGCTGGGTGGGGCCCTCTGCTCCCGGGCTTCAGCTGTGGAGACTGTGGGCTGCTCCCCACCTCCCCCTCACCTCTCCGTGCTGACCAGGAATTCTCCCCTCCTCTTTGCCTTGCAGAGAGGTATCTGTGTAATAGCTAGCAGGCCACATGCTGGCTACAGTCAGTGCTGAATCAACAGGCAAAATCAACAGGTAGCTGGTAATGTCCCTCTGTTTTCTTAATGGGGTGATAAACACTTATCAATTCCCAGCTGGGATAATCAGAGCATCTTGCAGGGGGCTGGCCATGCCCCGCCCCCCTCAGCTCAGTGTTGTGTAAAGGAAGGGAGGGCTGTACTAAGGCACCCCCCCCCCCCCACCC
>NW_005842475.1:942614-979297 GCF_000455745.1 Alligator sinensis | reverse complement strand
TTAGCCTGAGCCACTGAAGGCATGTGCTTGCATTTCTGGGATGTCTGTCTGGTTACAAATATGGTTTAGCCTAGCCAGGATAAACTAACCTGCAAAGACTGAATCAATTCAGGCTCAAGCTTTTTGAATGTTTGTCCCTAGCCCAAAAGCAAACTCCCCTGCTGCCCTATAAAACTATGACTTCTGGAACACTGTGACCCACACTTCCTGAACCTGCTGCTTCCTGTACTTGGGAAGTACAAGCTGAGCAAGAAGCAGGAGTGAGGCATCCGCCACCCCGCCCTTAGGCAGTGCCTGGGAAACATGCCCTCTTCACCTAGCCCATATTATGTTACTGCAAGTGGGGTTAAGTTCTAAGGTACTGTTTGGGGAATTGCTTTATTACTTATTACTTTAATATTTTATCTGTTTTTATATTTTATCTTGTTTTTATTGTAAGCCACCATGAGCCTTTTTGGAGAAGGGCAAATCAAATAAAATCAATAAATAAATACTGCAGATGTTTCCACTGTGGAAGAAAGTGACTCCAGATTTTTCAAAATGCAATCAGGGGAGCCTCTGGGTTCTTACATAACAAGGTTGCCACTTCTCAAACCAATGGCATTTCAGTTTTATTTGTGTTTATCAAGCCCTGACATAGAAGCAATAGCCCAATTCCTCCCTAAAAGTAGGCCCCTTTTTAAAAGTAGGGCACAGCAGTGGGCTTTAGACAGATCATCAAAATTACTTAGTAACACAACAAAGATAACTGTTATAGCAGTGGTAAATTTATCCTCTGCTTCATGCTGGGAGCATCTACATGAGACATTTACTGAGGAGTAGACTAGTCAGCTCCACAGTAAAAGTCATGCATCTACACATGCACCCCTATTAGACTGTAGTAAGCTATTTAACTTTGCTGCAGGTGTACTTCTAAACACAAGTGCTATCCTATGGCGGTGTTCATTATTATGCATCTACATACATGTAGATGCTGACAGGGCTGTTTCAGTGAGGGTGATGCCTGCTGGCTAGTTCCGCACTGGAGCACCCTCATGCCCCAGCCAGCCCCACCGCAATACACTGTGCTGTGTATGTGTGTGTGCAGCGGGGTGGGGTTGGGGAGCAGCAGCCCTGGTCTGGCACAGGCCCCTGGGGCCCCCTGCCAGCAGGGGCTGCTCCAACCCAACTCAACATGCTATGGCTCCACACACACATTCAAACAGCATGCCCAAGAGCAATAAACTCCAAGATTTGTTGCTTCACATTAATGGCATGTGTAGATGCACCCCCTGAAAACTAAAGCCCATGCTTATTCAGATAAGTGTGATCCCAAATTCCATACCTAACCCAGTTAGTTATATGATAATAGCAGTATTCTAGAAGGCTTCAATGAACTGAGATTAACTTTATATGAGCAGGATTTTCAGGAGTCAAGGAATAAATGCACTCAAAGCAAATCACTTATCAAGTCTATTATTCCTGTCAAGAACCTCTAAAAAGCTACCCCACCTTCCAATAGAAACTGAGTCTGTTAGCTCCCAATAACCCGATAACCATCTAGAAGCATTACATGTATTTTAAAGTTAGAGTGTGTCTCTTGTTTGAAGAGGGCTGAGGAGGGGGTGAAGGGGCAGCGGTTAAGCTGTCAACACAAAGTGAAATTGAACAGAAAATGCTCACCCCAGCATCTGTTCTTGGCTCCTTGTTTTCAGACAGGACATTGGTGCGGACCTGGAAAAAACAAACCATAAACCATCTTGGTATTTTTTTAAAGGGAATAAAAGAAGCTACACATGGATTTTCTTCCTCTTCCTTCTACCTTTTTTGGGATCAGGCCAGGCCCAGGTAATTTCTGATAATTTAATATTTTCTTTTAATAACTTAACGCTTCAACTTTTTTGGCCTCTTATCCAAGTCCTCTTTTGCAATAACCCATTTGTCATTCCAAAACCTACCATTTCTCCACAGGAGACAGAGCTGTGCTCAACTGCTCCCCTCATACATTAGACCTTTGGTAAAAATAACTCTACAGCCAGAAAAGTGTTTACAGGGTTTTTTTTACTTAGGGTCACTCTTAGGAAATGATTCATTCATATAATGCAGGATGATGTCATGACAAGGTTGGGCTGTATTGCAGATTCACTTATCAAAGTACATACCTTTGGGCATACACACTTGCACACTACCTCTTCATAACCCAAAACTTCCTAAAATGTTTCTAAACCAGTTTAGTTAAACTAAAGCAAGTACATAAACAACCACATGTATTTCAACTTAAGAGCAGGGTTTTGTTTTTTTTAACTTAACCCTACTTCTACAGATTGAGCTGAATCAAAGTAAAACAGAAATACGAACTTCTGTTAACATACCTGTATCTGTTTTATTACACTGATTTAAAAATAATTTAGTTAAACTAGTATAAGCAGCAAGTCTAGAAAAGTCCTTAGATTGGATTTCAGTTCTAATTAAATCATAACCTATGCTGTTTACTCTCTAGTAACATACATATGGCAAAGTACAGAATATTCTTCCTGGCCCTACGGGCAAACCTGTTTTGCCCTACTTCTTTCAAATCTCTTCAAAATTTCCACTTCTCCCAGCATGTTTGTGATTTCAGTGGGGATACTGTGTACTGTAAACAAGTAGGTATTGCTATTTCTAGTAAATGTTCCTTTCTCTTCAGTAGAAATACAAACCAAATCAAAATTAAGTTCACTTCCACTGACATAATGGCAGCCTGGCCATTATGTACTCTACTGCAACAGATGGGTAATGTTCACATCAGGAAACAGCCTGATTCCCTACCTCACCAGTCTATTCCATGTCTTCTCATATCCTTTACCCCAGGGCATTTCGTGATTAAGTAGTCCTTAAGTTCCTCCAAGGATACACGCTTCCCATTATCCCTGGTCCTTCTACAGAATGAAGCAGCATGCATGACTAATTTTCATTTTCCTGGCAAACACCAGGGACAATATGGCCTAATTTTAATTTCAATAACCTGCTTTGCAATGCTTTGTAAGTATTTTTACTACCTAATTTTCGTATGTATAAGTTAAAAGTAGACTACAGTGCTTATTGCAGAGTTAAAATTGGTAACAGAAGTCAAACTATGGCTACGGATGAAGCAATTTTATTGAGTTAAAAGGAGGATGGGAGATTTAGGGCTAAATCCTCTTTCACTTTATGTGCCTAAATGGCATGCATGTAGCTATGTAACTACAACTTTTTCACATACACAGTTCTGGTTTCTGTTGCTTCCATGTTTTAGCCCAGTGGTAGTCAATATTTCTGCCTTGCAGGCCTGATGGAAAATACCCTGACCATCTGTGGGGCAGAGCTGGCAGGCTGTCCTGACTCAAGGGCCAGGGAGGGTTTGCTGGGGTCCCAATTAGGCCACACAGAGGGAGCCGGGGGCAGGGGCAGGCCATCCCCAACCCAGCCCTGTTGATGGGAGAAAGTGGGGCCCAGCTGTGATCTGTTGTGCTGGGGACAGGAGGCATGGCCCAGCTCCAACTCAGCTATGGGGGACATGGGAATTTAGAAGCAGGGGAGAGTGGCAGTATTGCCACATCAGCAAATTTTCCCCCCTTGGAGAGTCCTGCAGGATGGATGCCATGGCTCCATGGGCAGCATGTGGCCAGCAGGCTGGAGGTTGAGCACCCCTGTTTTAGCCTATCAGCATAGTGATTGTTAGGGCACGTGCCCAGGGATCAAGAGACCCTGATTTTAGACTCCTCTCACCAAGAGTGGGTTTGACCCTGCATCTTCTGCTTCCCAGCAGTGTGCTCTAATGACCAGCCCAGAGGTCAGGCATTAACCAGATCCCTCTTCAACTCTCCTCTTGAAACTGACCCACTTCATCTTGCATTTATATTTACTGGAAAAGAAGCAGAGAGATTATGGAAGTTTCTTCCTCGTTGATCTAAAAGGGTTCATGCTATCCTTCTCAGACCAAGTGTAAAGTGCCAAAAACTGCAGTTACGTGGCTGTGTAAGTTCCCCTGAGGCATGTCAAGTGAAAAAGGATTTAGCCCTTACTACCGATCAGTTGATGCATAGTAACTGCATCACCTCTTTTATGCAGCAAGTGACAGCCAAGCCAGAACCATGTCTCCCTGAATGAAACAACCACTAAATTGCAACATTTTGGATTCATCTTAGCATGGGATAAAGTGGACATGCAAGAAACAGTTACCATGATGCATAGTAAGGCTTCCATCCCCTTCTACTACTATACTTCTTTCAACTGTCCACAGCCTGAAACTGAGTAATATCTTTCAAAGCATTTCTATTATAGTTAGAATTTATAAACTGGAAGAAATCTTCTTTAAAAAAATGGCAATTTTAATCTGGTTTATTAATTTGCCAATTTAAATATGAGAAATACTGTTTCCTTAAATGTACCTGTTTTAGAGCAGTGGAACGCAACCTATCCAGCCCTGAGGAGTAGTGCAGGGGTCGGTCTACAGGCTAGATCCCATATTAGTCTGTAGATGTGACTGCACATGCCAGCCTCGTCCCATGCACCGGGTCTAGTTGTGAGGTAACCCCACATGCTGGCATGATCAAGTACATAGGAGTAGGCCCATGGGACCCCGCACGAGCTAGAGGTCAAGTTGTACAAGCTCTCATAGGTTGAGCACCACTGCCTTAGAGCAAGGAGATGTTGATATTCCCTAGTAGTTACTGTACTGAGGAACATTTTTTTCACAAAGTTTGAAGATACAGGATGTTACCTTTCTTCTACTGAAGATCAAGTCATTTGGGCAAGAGAGTAGCAGATCAGGCACTTGTACACTGGATGTCACCATGGGCTGCCAATCCCCCACCCCCTGTCCCCTGCTGCTCCAATCCCCTCCCTGTTCTGTGCCCTCTGCTTACCAGGTACCACCAAAACCCATAGCTAATGCCAACAAAGAATGACAAATTTGGCAGCAAGGGCATGGATAAGGAGGCTTCAAGTGGTTGCTTTAATGTAGTCCAGGGGTCAGCAGCCCTTGGCATGCGTGCCAAGCATGGCACGCAAGGCCATTTTGCTCGGCACACCACCACCAGCCCGAGCTCTAAGCACCTGCTGCCAGCCATGGAGCCCAGGCTGCTCCCAAAAGGAAGCTGGGAGGCTGCAAGCCCTGCTGCAAGCAGACCAGGCTCCATGGGCCGGCTGCAGCTAGGAGGCTGCAAACAGCTGTTCCAGACTCTGGCATGTTGGCACTCCAGCACCTTCCAAGGTTGACATTGTGGGTTTTTTGGCACTCCAGCCAAAAAATGTTGCCTCCCCCTGATGTAGTCTTTTTAAATTGCTGTGTTAATGCAATCACTTCAACATGCAACCTTTAAATTGCTGCTTTAACATGACCCCCTGTAAGCCAAAGCTGATCTTGGCACGTCATACTTGGTCCCAATGCCATAGGCTGCTGACCCCCAAGCTGAACCACAGTAGGACATTATGTGAATATTTTTCTGGATACCATTTGATAGTTTGGTACAATTCTTTAGTAAAATATTGCCAGTTCAGAGGAATATAATGTCAACTACATAGTTTATTTCAGTTTCTTGCACAAAAATGAAATGTTTAAAATTTAAAGCAGTTGTAAACACAATCATGGCTTTAACACAATAGCACAATGTTTTACAGGAGAAAATAAATTCATGTCACTTCCTCTTAAGAGATGTTCTACTTAAGGAGCTGGGAAGAACAGAAGTTAGAATACGTATGGTCCTTTAAAGAAAAGCTTTTGTATCCATTGGAGGCTATGGTTAGCATGCATTTTTAACAAGCTAAAATTAGTGTAATACATTAACATTTAAAAAGTAACATCTGGCCCAGGGTTGTAGTAATGCAATTCCCTAATCTTATATTTCTTTAAAAAAAACAACAACTTAAATACTTAAAAAATAATCTTAATTAAAAAATAATTTGCTTAAGAACTACTATGCAAACTCTTCTTTATCACTGATTCCTATGCAGTTGCATTGGGCAACCAGACTCTCCAGTTAACAAAATGTCTGAGGCATGTGCAGTTTTAAGTCCTTGTTTAAATCCCACTGAAACTGAAGCTCAGCTAATTTGTCAAATAGGCAGACACATATTCAAATAAAATAACTATGGGTCTTATTCTGCAAAGTGATAAACGTCCTCTACACTTGCTGCAGTATCATTTCCCAGGTAAGGCTTAGAACCTGATCGGATTGATCCTTGTGCGGGCCGCCTCCCGATCCCATCCATGTCGCCATGTGCGAGCTGGGAGCGATATGCAGACCCGTCTTTGCACACGTGGGCTGTGGCCAGCAGCCCGGGCACACGGGGTCAGAGGAGACCGTGCAGCGGCAAGGCACGCACGGGCTAGAATTAGTCACAAAGGCGTAGTGGTTGATTTAAAGATTATTTACTTACACCCAAGATGGTCGCAGTGTAGGCTGGACAGTTTCCCAGGTTCAGCTCCGCTTAAATCCTCGTTGGAGGACTACGACAAACTCGGTTCTTGGGCCCCGGAGTTGTTAAGGCTCCGCAGGTTCGACAATTTCTTTCCCACAGAGTTGTTGAAGCTCTGTGGGTTTGGTTCGGCTCTCTGGCCCCGGAGTTGTTAAGGCTCCGTGGGTTCGGCAATTGAGTATATAGGATAGGGATACGTCTAGGATTGCGCTCGGCGATGGGGAGAGGCCAGAGGCTGGTTTGACCTCTGTTGACTTCTTAAGAAATGCGTTGGGTTCGTAAGGATCCACAGCGCTTAGAGATCTTCGCGCTCTCCCTCTCGGACTCCAACTGCTTTCTCTCCAACTTGGGCGGAAACCACCCAAGCTCTTTATACGGCTAGCAAGCCAATTGCTAGCCGCCACGTGTGCATAATTTAACACAAGCCAATAATGGGGCTCGAATTAAAATACAAATGGCGGGAACTCCTTTGCACCGTGCATTTCTGAGATGCAAAAGAAATGCACCATGCAAAGAAAGCTATAAATTGGCGGGAAAATTCTCCGTTACACCGGAGTTCTCCTTTGCAGCAGAAAACTCCACCATGCAAAGAAGCTGCAATTTGGCAGGAAAATAATTTAGCAGTGCCGAAGCACACACAAAACAAAAATCACAACTTTGGGTTGTGACAATCCTTAGAGGCATGTGTAAATGAAATGATGGTCTCAACTCAAGAGAGCACTTAAATCACCCTTTTTGAAGAGCTGCTTGCAGGTACTGGGTAAGAGGAGCAAGGGAGGCAGAGTCTTGGCAGAAATAAATATGTATAACAAATATGTAAAAAACCAGCAAACCTACAGAGTTGACTTCCTTGCAGTTTGTAGATACATTTTATGATTACATAAAATTAATTAAATAAGGGAAACAATTTCTCTTGAGCTGAGGAACTGCAGAGAAACAATTTTAATTAAACCCTAAGTCAGAGCTTTCCAAACTTTTCATGTTGGTGACACACTTTTTAGACATGCATCATTTCGCGACACAGTAATTCAGTTCCGGGGGAGGGGCCAAGGGAAGCAGACGCGAGTAAGGGAGCTCCGTGGTGCCCTTCCGCAAAATTTTCTGCATTTCGTGCGACACACCTACACACTGCCGCCGGCACACTAATGTGTCGCGGCACACAGTTTGGAAAGCTCTGCCCTAAGTATAGCTGAGGGATTAGTGGGAAAAGTTATTTACAATCCTAATTTGCCAATTCTAATTTGCTTTCTAATTTAGCCACATTCACACACTTTTACAAATAAGTTTACAATGTATAAATGTGCAAATTCATTTTTATTAGAACAGCTGGCTGCTTGTGAGCAAATATCTATATGAATAAGACTACATGGAAACATTTTTGTGGTGGCTGTTTAAAAAACTTTCTACCTAGACTTTTTAATGAAATATGGATTTTTAATTAAATGACATTTTTGTGCCAAGCATCTGTTTCCATGGAAACATTAAACTTTTGAACAAAAAAAATCACCTAAAAACAGAACTATTTTGATTCAGATGTCACCATGGTGCCTCCTGGAATGGTAGTTTTGCTGCTTCATTTCCCTATTCTCTACTATGTTTTGGGTTTAATCCTACTATGGGACAGATTCCATCTGTCATGATACACTGCAGCCTTTTTTAAATAGTCACAGAAAAGTAACCCATACGACAATACAGAGAACAAATGACAAATACTCAAAGCAGCATCTAAATATGAATGGGTTATTTTTCAGAAAAACCACAGACTGAAATAAATGTATGGAACTGTTCAGCTAATATTTATACATGATGAACACACATGGCAACTATTACTGTGAAAAGTTCCCTGAGCTCTCATGCCAAGTCATGAAGATTAAGACTAAACAAATAAGAATAAGCATTTTAAAACATATTATGCAAGTAAGTTGTCATTACATTTTTTTCTCCTTTTTTGCATCTGTAACAATCCTGGCATGCCTCAGGCAGTCTGTTGACCCCTGGCATGTTGCCCTAGCCTGCTTACCTTGCTGGCTACCTGGTACACTCTCCAAGCTTTCCTGCTACAGCTTGATGTTACGAGAGTGGGAGACTTTACTTGTTTAACCACATTTCATCTGAGATCCTTTCACTGCAAAGGAGTTCTTTGTCTCTCTCTCTCTCTCTCTCTCTCTCTCTCCCCTTCGTCTTCTCTCTCTCTCTCTCTTTTAGAGTTAGTGTTGGGTAAGTCTGTGTATGCCTGCATGGCTGTTCTGGATTGTGGACATCCGCTCTATGCTTGTGCTGTATGTATTGCCTTCCCACTGGTCTTGCCCTAAAATACCCACACCTCCCTTGCCAAGCAACAGTTTAGAGCAGAGATTCTCAATCAGTGACACAGCACCCCAGGGTGCCTTGAAATCCTTTCAAGGGCACCGCGGGGTGCAGCATAATGTTAGTACTGGTAGATGCAAAGATGATTCACAAGATAAACCCAGAGACTGCAAGTAGAAATCCATAGTTGTGGTCTTTCTGAGTTCTTTCAATGGAAAAAATGCTCTATTATTTTTCTGTAATAAAAAAAAAAAAAAAAAAAAAGAGTGAAAACTAAAAGCTGGCATTTTCCTAGGGGTGCCATGAGCTTATCCAAGAGTGCCTTGAGACTAAAAAGGTTCAGAACAACTGGTTTAAAGCCCTGAAAAAGCTTTTACAGGGTCCTTGGACTTTACCACCACTGACAGAGTTTCGGTGCCTCTCTGGGCCTTTCTTGTAAGTCTCTAGGCTCACTTGGTACTTTTCACAATCCTCTGGCCCCTTTTTAGAGGGTTAGCCTGCAGTCCTCAGCCAGGCTACAGGCCCACAGAGTTCAGGCTCCTCTCTCTTGCATTTCACAGTCTTTAGCAGTCTTACAGGAAAATCTACAGCACCTTCTCCAGGTGCCCTTAGTGTCCCTCCAGCCCTCTAGCCACACTGTGGATTTCAAACAGGCACAGAAAAAAAAGGAGCAACACAAATGAGTATAGAAATTCTTGCAGGACTTTCCTCACTCTACGGTCTGCAGAGCTCCTTCTCTGAGCCTGGCAAGGACCAGTCTGAGGCCCTATCAATAAATCTGAGATTATAATAAGGCCCTTGGGCCCCTCCTCTTCATCTACCCAATTTGCCTGTTTCCCAGTAGGCTGCAAGAGCTTTTTTGTGGGACTCAGGTCAGTTTCAGTTTTTATCCAAATAGTTGCCTGATGATAATGGCCCGGAGTCCTGCAGCTTTCTGGCTGTGCTGCTTGGTGGTGCTCCCAGTCACAGAAGTAGGAGCAGCAGCCCTGTAACTCAAAGTCTCTGGGTTCCCATCAGCTCCTATAGCACCCTTGAGCCTGCCTGCAGCTCTTCATTGGGCCCTGGAGCCTGACAGCAGCTCTTACAGGGCTCTGGAGCTTGCCCCACATTAGGCAAACTAGGTTCTTCTTGAAGGTCCCTTATCTTTCTCTGGCCCTCTTTTCCTTAGCAATTGGACATGGGCCTCATTATGGCTAGGGACAGACATTACACATAAACCAGTTTAAGTGATCAGAAACTGATTTAAACCTGTAACAGAACAGACCTTTAGTGCACATAAGCCAGTTTGAAAATGGCTGAAACCAGTTTGAGATAAACCTGGTTGAACGCAGTATCAGATTTAACTGATTTGGCTCAAACCGGGTTATGCAATGTTTGTCCCAGACCCCTTGCTGATTTAAGATAAATCAGAGTCCCTTAGCATCCCAGTTGCTTTGCAGCCCTGGGCAGGGCTCTGCTCCAGCCCAGCAGGGCTGGCCCCCTCTCCTCTACTTTCTGGTTGGACTGCAGACTTATCCCTGGCTTCCTCCTGTTCCCATCCCCCTCCCACCACCCCCTGATCAATCAGGGATTCCCCCCTCCCCTCTGCCTTACACAGACACCTCTCAGCATTAGCTGGCATACCACATGCTGGCTACGGGATGTGCTGTGGGAGACAGGACAAAAGCAGACAGGACAGTGTTCGCTTAGGGCTTTTTGGAGCTAATCAACAGGTAGCTGGTAATGTCCCTCCGTCCCTTCCATTGTTTTGTTTGATGGGATGATAAATGCTAACAACTCCCTGTTTAACTCCCTGCTGTGTACCTCAATGCTGTTATCAACAGTGAGGGGGCACAGGACCCCTCCCTAATCAGAGTGTCCTGCCAGGCCCTGGCCATCCCCCACCTCAGCTTAGCATTGTAGAAGGGAAGGAAGGGCTGCTCTAGTGCCCCCCCCTCCCCCCCAGATTATAGCTTGAGCCACTGCAGGCATGTACCTGCATTTCTTCAGTCCAGAGGGGATGTCTTTACGTTTACAAACCGGTTTAGCTTAGCCAGGTTAGACTAACCTGAAAAGACTGAATCAATTCAGGCTCAAGGTTTTTGATGGTCTGTCCCTAGCCTATAGAATCTCATCATAAGTAGCAATTCCCTCAACATTCTCCATGGGATCACTAGAACACATCTAAACTGTTATTTACATCTATAGACAGATTTTTAAGCTTAGATAAACATTACATGAGGAGAAAAAGATTTTCCCCATAATTTGCTCATGCTTTTCAAAGTAAAGTGTGATGCACTGAGGAAATTTTTTGCTCAGAACTCACACAAGATTAAGCTCGACTAGAACAAATTATATTATCTTTTCACCAGAGACAACAGGTTTCTAAAGACGGTCAAAAGGTAAGTATGCTATGGGGCAGCTCTCTTTCAGTGGTTCTTGCCTTAGTATTGAAATTGTCACTAGTACAAGTTTTCATTATGAGCATTTTAATCATAGAAAAATCAGCATTTACATTAGAATACTCATTCACATGCCTTCATAGTGCACTGAGCTACCCAAGTCTTAAATGCCTCTTTGGATAAAAGTTAAATTCCGTTTTAATTAGCCTCCTATAGTAGAAGATAGAGGCTAATTAAACAGGACATTTTTGGTCATTCCTAGCATACTACATCACATGTACACCATGCTAGTGTTCAACTTACTGAACCTTTACCATCACTGACACCTCTTCAGAGTTATACAAGAATTAGTATAATTAAAAAAGAATATACTTTTTTTGTATACCTTCAAACATGCCACAAGTAGTTAATTCAAAGTGGAAGTGAAAGAAAATTTCTCATTTGAATATTTTATGCCTGACCTTAGTTCAAGCCTCTACATTTCATTTTATGACTGAAGACTTGATTGTAAGTTGTGCACTTCATTTTTTAAAAGTTAAGTAACCATTTTTTAATAGTTAAGTACTTAAAAGTTAAGTAACCCAAGGGCCTTATTATAATCTTGGACTTATTGATAGGGCCTCAGACTGGTCCTTGCCAGGCTCAGAGAAGGAGCTCTGCAGACTCTAAAGTGAGAAAACCAAATTCTGCTCACTGTTACATTAACATAAATCTAAAATAACTCCACTTGCTTTTAGATTGCATTCATGATATTTATTACTTTGGGAATTTAAAATGCATTAAATTATTAACACCTATTTACTTACTGAAGTAGTCTCATAATAATGACACTTTGACATATTTAGGCATTATAAGAACATGTCATAAAGCAGCATAAGATACACTGTTGAAAGATATGCTGGACTGATGGCCTACAATCTAGGATACATTAGCTCTTTCTGGGAAGTCTCCCAGAACCTTTTTACACTCATTGGAGTTTCCTTTCTCACACCAATATTCTCTGGATCTGCTCTGAAAGAATGGATTAGCATTTCCCTCTTCAGTTATTTTACCAGTGGGCTGTGGGTTAGAAATGCAGCTGACACAACCAGCAGCTATAGCTTTCCCCAAATGTTAAGGTAATAATCATTAGGGCTGTGCAAAGCTTTAGGTGCTGATTCGATTTGGAGGAGATTTGACTGAATCTCCAAATCCAAATCGAATCAGGAGATTAAGAAAAAGGTCTGAATAGATTCAAACATCTCCAAATAGATTTGGAAACAATTCAGAGAGCTTCAGAGATTTGGGCAGTTCCCGCTCACTGCTGCAAGGAGCTGGACCCAGACTCTGTGCTGGTAAGTAGGTGGTGGGGAAGGGGGGAGGGGACCATGGGGGGGACCCCCACCAGACCCTATCCTTGCTCCCCCAGGCCCTCTGAATACCCCCTGACCTCTGCCTGCTCCCTCAGCCCCACCATGGCTGCCCTGCCCAGTTCCAGCTCCCAGCTCTTTAAATAAAACAAAAAAAGCTGCCACTCACTGACTACTGCCAGGTGGGGGGTGATCTCTGCTGCCCCCCACTGCCCTTCCACAAGCCCCTCGACCCCCACCCACTCTCCCAACTCCCCCCCTCCACCATGGATGCCCTGCCCACCACAGCTCCCAGCTCTTTAGGAAAAGAAAAAAAAAGACCTGCACTCACCGGATGCTGCAGAGGCCTTGGAGCTTCTGGGAGCTCATGACAGAGCACCCCATGCAGTGTGAGGCAGTGGGGATCATCCCTCACCTGGCAGGACTTTTCTTCTTTTTTTAAACTGGGAGCTGGGGCCGGGTGGGGCAGCAATGGGAGGAGGGCTGGGAGAGAAAGAAGGGGTCGGGGGGCCCATGCTAGAGCCCCCCTGTAGCATGGGGGAGTGGGGATCCCTCCCTCCCCGGCAGGAGCCGGAGAGTTTGGGCCTTTTTTTTTTTTAAAAAACTGCGAGCTGGGGCTGGGGGGGGCAGCCATTGATGGGGCTGGGACAGCAGGCGGGGATGGGGCCTGACTGATTCAGAGATTCAGCCGATTCAGCAGTGGCTGAATCTCTGAATCAGATTTCGGGTGAATCAATTCAGGACAGTGATTTAAATCACCGAATTGAATCACTGTCCCCCAAATCGGCTGAATCTAAATACAAAGTAAATACTAGCCGCTTTGCACAGACCTAATAATCATCTGCCCTTAATGCCCTGGAATTTGCCAGCAGTAAGACATAGTACAGCCTCTCTCTTGGACTTGAACAGCCAGAATACCCTTTTCAGAATTCTCTCTGAATCTGTCCCTCCATTTACCCCTTTCCTTAAGTCTCAACCTAGCTATAACCTATAAACCATGAACCAACTGTATTATATAAGTAGCAAGCAATACCGCTATCGCTACTAAAACAATAAATGAAGCAACTGTCATAATAAATATAACAGAAATGATCAGATTGTTGCACAGATATAAAACTGTCCCAGCTATCAGACTCTAAGAAAACAGGTATTAAATTCTAAGAAATCTTAGTATGTGTTGGGAAGCAGTTGGGAATTAAGAAAGGTGAATATTCAAGTGCCAAAAAGATCTGTTTTAAGAATGAATAAGCTTTTATGACGAGGAGAAAGCATTTGTACTAAGGTGAAGACATTTGTTTAGGATACAAAAATGGAAGAGGTAACTTAACTCAGAACAACTGTATGGATCCTATTGGTTAGCATTTTGCAATTCTTGTATTTTTCATACAAATGTATTAAGCCAAATTTAAGTCCTGAAACCACAAGTTGGAGTATCACGAAGAAAAAAAGGATTACAAAAAAGAGCACTCAAGAGATGTAGAATTTCTAAACTACTTTACCTACTACACCAAAATGTTAATTAATTTTCCCTCATATTAATACAAGATCATTGGGTTTTAACTTAATTATGTTGTGTTTTGTGCTGGAACAACTGAAAAGTTACTAAACAGTTCACATGATATAATTCTGGCGTAAAATAAATTTTACTTAAATATTATTGGTTAGGCACTTGTTTACAGTGCAAGTTGTTAAGAACGTATTTAATAAAGGGCCAGGACTTTACAAGTTTCTCTTTACCACAATGCCTTAATTCAAAATAGAATTAGATTTTGCCCTCGTTTCAATTTGTAAAAAATTACCTAAAATGCCATTATTTGGTGGTGATTAAAAGTTGGATTATAGCTTCTCTTGTAGAAGATGGAATAAGAAGCTTTCTTCCATAAACCACTGGCCTGAGGAGTGGCTAGAATTTCTCCTACCCAAGAGAAATTTACAGGATAGACTGTGGGGAGTCCATAAGAGGTGGCACAGACTGCTCTCCACCCCAGCCATCATGCAATTGTATAATCTCTTTTGTTGCAAGGTGTGTTCCCATGTTCTCCTCTAGACACCATGTGTGTCTGCACCATCCCTAGACTCAGGGCACTGGCTAAACAGTAGAAAGACTATGAATAGCACTGGAAGTTTTGCTTGAGTGAGAGCTTGAAGAAAACAGGATTTAGGCCAACTGTATATGAACTATAAAGAGACAAGGAAAATCCATTTTCAACTTAGGCTACAAACAGGTGTGTTTATCGCAGGATAAACTATTTTATCCTCGGTCAAAATACACTCCTTCAAACATCCATGTCCATTGTCCTAGGATAAATCTTTAAAAGGTTCACAAGATAAGAAGTACTAACATGTTCTCCCAGGGCATTCTGAATCAATGGCAGAAAAGCAAGAGTGCATTCAGCTCCTCACTAAACTCTGATTAGAAGGGTGATAATTATGCATACACACCACTCTCAGGACATTTCTGTTCTAGAACAAACACAGGCACAGCTTGTCCAGGGACAAAAGCAGTGTCTGTTCCTAGCCCTTGAGAAGCAAACTGTGATCCTAGACCTCCAAAATTAAAATTTCATGTTTCAGAAATTATACAGTTAGTAAGGGACAACCTCTCTCATAATTTGTTTGCCATTTCCCAGAAATAAAATTACTAGAGAAACTGGATTACAGACATATTAAAAAAAGAAAAAAGTACCGTTTGTCCCAAAACATGTTCCCATAAAAGTAACACAAAGCCAATCACTTACTGCTCACCAAAAGACATTAGAAAATGCAAACTATAAATTGATAAACTTTAGGTCCAAAGAGATCATTGATTGAAACAATGGAATTCATACCTTACAAACATAGCTGTTACAATAACACTTTATCTATGTCTGATTTACTTTCACATAAAAATAAGTTATTTTTGCAGTTAGAGACCCTAATTTGATTTATATCTTGCTGTTAGTGTAAATACGAGAAGGCTGCCAAATCTGCCTATATAAATCTAAATAATCTTAATATGTTTTCAGTAAATGCAATAAAAAATGAAAGGAAGGAAGCAGCCTATTTATTTACCTTGCTAATAGGGCACACAGCATGAGCAATAGGTTCATTTTTTAAACTAGCTTAAACAATACTTTTTTTTCCAAGGGATAAAGATATGACAAACTATAATTAATATGTGAGGGATTTAAAACCATGAAGAAAAATGATCCTCATAAATTAAAGATAATTAACAACTAGCCTCAGCATCATTAAAAAAAGATGCTCACTTACTACTAGTAATTAATTTCTTTCTTATATAGACTCAGGGTGCAGACCTTCTGCTGATGTAAGTTGCTAAAACTTCACTACTCTCAATGGAGAAGGAAAGACTGTATTATGTTCACAAAAGCCTCTTTTGCACAGAAGAGCTACCTTCACTAGATTCTAGGAGCAGATGCGAGGAAAGAAGGCCTTCACCATGTGGTTTCAGTGCATATGGCACACATTCATAAAGGAAGCAGCTAGCAATGGTGGTTCAACCACTGGGAGACCCAAGACATCAGTTTATTCAAACAAATAAAGGACTAAAGTAAATGCACCATCCACAGGTGTTAAACTAAATGCCTAAGGGTATTTCCATCTTCAGAAAAAGAATCCAAAATGAATGCCCTACCAACTGCTTTGTGCCCTTATTCCTGGAGGGGTTCCAAGGAGGTAGCATGAGTTTCATGGAACGTGCCCCACAGCTCAGCAAACAGTCTGACATTCCTCAGCAGAGGAGCAACTCTTTTGAAAGAGCCTTAAATTAGTAAGCACACGGACTTGAAGTAAATGATTATGAACCACAAAATGCTGACCTGCAGCATCCACTGCAATCATATTGTCAGCCTTCACACATGTATTCACCCTAGGGAAGTGACAATGAATATAGCTGGTCAGCAACAGAGTTCATTACAGCTCAACATGAATTGATACTCGTACCATGGCTCTTACCCAGCTACACCATAAATGTAACATGCCAAATGTTTCTATTTCACCTAGCAGATACGTTGCCAGTCAAGTTTTAAAAGTTCAAGGCAGCAGTAGTTTCAGAGGCTTTTCATCATCATGTTGACAGATGTTCCAAGAGTGGCAAAATATGTAAATGGTTTTCTGTCTCCCATCTCCTTGGAACAAAACACTGCAATCTTAAAAGACTGTATGAGTGCTAGGTATTTTTGAACTTCCAATTATACAGGATCATACCTCATAGAATTTATACTCATGAAAAAGTAGTAGAATTATCTTTCTACTATTTTGCCAATTTTCTTCTGAGATGATTTGAGAAATCTGTCTAGGGCCTTTTGCATATTTATGCAAAGGTGCAAACTCTGGGACAAATCTGAGTTTGGGATTTGGGAATGAATATTTTCTGCTGCCTCTTGCTTCTATTGCAAACATATACCTGCAAGAGATGTTATGAGAATTTCCTGCACCTGGCTGAAAGCCAGTAATAGAGGGTCACTCATCTTAGATTACTGCCATACTTTAAACCAAGAGCTATCATCCAGTTTTTCAAGTGTGAACCCTAGCATGGTAACTAAGCAACAGAATTTGATGAGGATGATCAGGGCTTCAGCTGACAAAGGGGACAGGATGCTATAAAAGAGACAGAAAGACAGAGAGACCAGATGAGGAGCAGAAAGCTAGCTGTAGGACAGATGAATTCTGTAATTTCGAGAAAAGTTGTTAGTAGTGTTAGTCTGAAGAGAGGCAGAAGGCAGGGCAGGGAAGCACCTTAGAGACTAACTGGTGTGAGTTCTCACAGGCAACAGCCAACTTTGTCAGATGCCACAAACAGACTGCAGAAAGAAAAGAAAGAAAGAAAGGGTTTTAAAGGAAAGGGGAAGGGCCATTGCTGAGAGAGAGAAAAAAAGAATATATTAGATCAATAGGACAAAGGAAGGCAGTTAACACAGTGAGAGACATCACACTTAACAGCTGGAGTTAATAGCTAGTCCAGGTAATGGAATAAGAATCATAGTCTTTGTTGAAACCATTTCTAATGCAATCAAGGCTGTGGGTGATTTCTTGTTCTGCAATTACACACTCAAGTTGTTTTTAAAGTTTTGGTAGTGCTGAGTTGCAGTTGGTTCCCATAATGGTCCAGGAAATATGCTAGAGGCAAGACTTCTTGTGGGCGATATCTTTTACAGGACCAACTTCATGGATGGGGTAGATATATACAAGGTTTCAAGCACCCTTCCTCACGCACCTGGAGAGAAGACGACACAGCAGAGCCAAGCAGCAGATGGAACACAAGCTTCTTTAAAACTCCATATGCACCATATTTATCTGAACCCAAAAGATTTTTGAATTTAAGATGACCCCACAATAATTTGATTCTATACATGGAAAATGTATAAATTTATTACGATTTGCCAAGTGTGGAATCTAATTATTGAAGGCTCATCTTAAATTTGCCCCCTCACCACTGCAGCAAGGAAAGCAGTAATGGTGTGTTTGTTGGAGGGGGGAGGGTGGAAACGGGACAAGGGGGGGAGACAGGGGGTAAGGTGGCAGGGAGTCCAGTAGCCTGACCCCTACCCTCTGTCCCCCTGCAGCTTGTCCCTTGGTGCTTGTGCCCTGTTCCTTGCCCCCCACATGCCTCTCAGTGGTGCTTTTTCACCGACTTTGCCCACCGCTGCCCCTCTCCCCCCTCATTCCTTAACACCTACTCCAACTGCTGCCTGCCTCCTTAGACTCCACCCCTCCAGGCCTTATATCCTCCTCTGCCTTTACCCCTGCCACTTGCCCCTGCTGCTATCTGCCCCCTCCAGCACCTGCCACCCCTTCTCCCTGCTGCTGCTTACCCTGAGTCACAGCTCCAGTTCTAGCTCTGGCCCAGGGCACAGAGCATATGGTAGCAGCAGCAGTGGTGGTGGGAGCAGCAGCTCCGGCCCTGGCTCTGACCTTGGGCCAGGGCAAGGGCCAGAGCCAGAGCTGCCCCTTCTGCAACGACTGCTGCCTGGCTGAGTGGTGGAGGAGGGGCAGGAGGGGTTGGAGCCATCATGGACTTTATGCAATGAGCCAGAGTAGGGCCAGAACTGGAGCTGATGCTGTAACTGGCAGTAAGTGGTGGCAGAAGGTAGGGAGGACAGACAGCGGGGGAGGCATGGGGGTGGGGTCTGATGCAGTTCCAACTCTGATCCCCAGCCCAGCTCAGGACTGGAGCCAGAGAAGCAGCAGCCAGCTGCCATTCCCCTGCACCCCCCATCACCTTGAATTTAAGTCATAGAGGAGGGGGCCTTTTACCCCAAGGGTGCTTATATAAAAGTAACATTTTTTTGTGCCATCGGGCCCCTGAAAACATGCTACAGCCATGATGTAACATGCTTGCACAGCTGCAGAGCACTTTTAAAATGGATGGTCACATGAAAAATTAACCCTGATCAAATCAGGTTATAGATGAAGGCACATGTGGGTAAACAGATGAAGAGAACTTGTGTTCCCTCCAGGGCTAATGTTTTCCACTTTCCAGGGCTTGGCTGGTGCTCATACCAGTGATGGACCTGCTGGCTGTTTTGCCTGGCCAGAGCTAGAGGTGGGGATGGGGCCAGGTGGAATGCAGGCCCCTCATTTCATGCCCCCACTCCCACCTACCCTGGCTGGGGTATTTGGGAGAGACAAGCTGGGACCATGAGGGCTGGGGAGAGGGGTGGTACAGCAGCTTCCTTCTCGGAGGCTTCTGGAGCAGCCCTGCCTGCTGGCCAGTGCTGGTGCAGCCAGGCTCCAGTGCCCAGGTGAATATCTGTTGGGGGGGGAGGGAGGGGCTTGAACTCACTGCAATTTGTGTAAAGTGCCACAAGCTAGAGCCGGGCCCTAAACATCTGTAGGCACCCCAAGTTGAAGGGGGGAAAAGCCTCATCTTGGATTTGAGTAAATAAGGTAAATAAAAGAGGATATAAGAGAGATTATTGGGTAGCCAAAAGGCAGAAGAAATACAGTAGAAACCTGGTAAAGAAGGAACAAGTTTGTTCAGAAGGTCTTTATCACCTGTGAAGTCTGACCTCACAGTTCCTGTGTTCGAAGGAACTCTACCCCACAACTTACAAAGTAAGCTTGGGAACAGAAATGCATTAGCCTATTTGGCATGAAGTACCAGGGACTTAAAATAGACAATGACTTCATAGTCTATTATAATCTACCTGATATTCACTAACCTTTGCACTTCACAGGTGATAACAGTCCTCTTGAACAATCTTGTTCTTCTTTTACCAAGTTTTTACTACATCTCTCCTGTTTGTTAGCAACCTGATAATTTCTGTTGTATCCTGTTTCATTTACATATAGATTTATACAAGCTTTTGTTCTGCTGCTTAGTTTGCTGTTTCTGCTCCTGTCCTAGAGGCTTGAAGATGGGTACCATGATACCCGAAAGCTTACCTATATCTATCCCAACCATGCAGCTGGTCACCCAAAGAATTTCTGCCACTTTTTTTTTTTTTTTTTTAAGTTTTATTGTCTAAGGACAGCTTCTCTGGGGTCAATGATAGACATCCAAGGAGGTTAAAGTGTTCTCCCAGGGGCTTTTGAGTGTTTCTGAAATTGATGTCAAATCAGTGTCCATTCATTCTTTTATGCGGAGATTGCCTTCTTGGCTCAGTGGGCAATGTAAGATGAAGATTTGGGATAGAAGCCATAAAGTACAAGAAGGGATCATGGCTATGCTAAAAAATCAGAGCTGATACAAATACTCCAAGGAAACTGAGGCATAAAAATATTTGTAGGCAATTATTGTTTTGTCTGGATCTGAATATTTATTGGGAGTATTTAAGGAAAGGGGTATCTTACTATGTCTTTCTGCTGCTCCTATCATGCATTACTGAGGAGATCCACAAGTTTGGAGCACTTGGAAAGGAATGTGTCAGCACTACTCATGGGGGATCCACAGCAGTAAGGCTCCAATTGTGCGAAGCGGTAACAGAGACAGGAACTGGTCCAAGGAAGCATACCAGCTAACACGGGGAAAGAAACAACCACTCAGACCAACAGAAACACTACTGGGACACTGTGCCATAGATTTATTATTTACAAGTCAAGGCATGGATATCTTCAAGAAAAAAAGCCAATAAGCATGAAGAGAAGATGGAGGGAAGATGTAACAACAAGAACAAAACCTTCTCCATAAATTAGCTAAAATCTGATGAATTCTCTCTCTTACCAGATGTTGAAATGGGTTAGCACACTTATTCTAAAATTCACTAAGCACTTTTGAAAAATAGAAAATTTGTTTGTGTGCACTCAATTTTGCATATTGTGGGCCTTAGCCTGTTTAAAATGCATTCAACATTCCTCTAAAAAGTGTCACTGTAATTCTGAACATGCTAACAGTTGCTATGACATGAAAGGTACATGAAAGGTAGGTCCTTTACATCTGTGTTTACATCTAAACATTCCTAGCTCTTAGAAGTATAAAGAGCAATTCAATTAAGCAATTCAATTAAACTATACAAATATATTTCAAGCATTAAATATAAAAACATTCTTGCTCTCCCATACAACTCAAGACCTTCCACTTCATTACTCAGCATTTCCATAAACGTTCTGGCTTGAGGGAGCACTTGAAAGCTAGAATCTTAAAATTTTAAATTCTCTGCAGATGGAGCAGTCCTGTCCCTAGCAAACGTGCTGCTCTATTTAAACTTCCTTTAAAAGTGGATATTCTTGCTTTGCTGGTGCCTAGAGATACAGAGTATACAGACACTTTAAAGTTCAAAAGCATTTTGAAGAATCTATTTTTGCATCATAAAGTTAGAGTGCTAACCAGTTTTAATTCCCTGAGGAGGAAGTAGCAAAGAGAACTGTCACAAAATTTGCCACTCAAAAAAGCTAAATATTTTGATATTTTCTATTTAAGTGAATCTCAGTGTAAGCCTTCTACAGTAATTCTGCTATCCCAATGTACCTTAGCCTTGCTATGGAGAGTCTATCTCCTAGGTTATGTCAATACTAGGGTGTCTGAGCTAAAAATTCCCAGAGTTACCACCAGTTCAACTCCACCAAGGCATTACCTAAAATGGGTTTAATACCACATCAATTAAATCAGCACTGTCAAAAGCAAAGGTTATTGTTGGTCACTAAATAAGAAAAGCAACAATAAAAACATACCACACAAAAACCACTCTCTCTCCAATTTCTCAGTTCTAATCCTGAAAAGGAATTTACAAAACACCTTTCACAGACAAACCTATGAACCTCAGTTCGTCAATGTACTGGATACAAAAATCATGGACTACATATAAACACTGGATTTATGACACATTATAACCTGCCTAACATCTGACTCCCCAGGTACCTCTCCATTATTTACAAGCTACATTCATTCCCCTTGTCCCAGTCTGTCTCTCACCCACTGATTCCTCAATTTACATTTTCACTGACTGGATTTCTTCCATGCATACCAGCCTCAGGCTTCTTTATTAATCGTTTCATCCAGGAAGAGCACACACCAACTTCAGACGCTTCCTCAGCCTGATGAAGGGTACTTAAACCCAAAAGCTTGCAAAGAAGAATTTTTCCAACTATTTGAGTTGGTCTAATAAAAGATACTAGATTTATCCAAAGAACCTTGTCTACCTATCACTTGCACTGTACTTCTGTGGTGGTGAAATCATTACGAGCCCAGGTATGAATCAGAAAGAAAAATATATAAATTACTGATTTGGAAATTTTATTCACCTACACAAGTAAGTATTCCACAGCCTCAAGAAAATGGCCCAGTTCAAGTCTAGAAATAAATGTTGCATCTGTGTACACAGATGCACATACTCTATTTCTATATGTGTAAGTGTACTAGCAGCCTTCTAAATTAGTTTTGGATTTTAAACATCGCAAAGCTTATGGAACTCACCTTTTAAAATCTACTTCTAAAATAGACATTGCTCAACAATCAGATGCACAGGAGCTTAAACAGGCGGGGAAAGATAACGTGTTTGGTTTACTGTGAAAGAGAAATCATGTGGAATAAGATTTTTTTTCTTTTTTAAATATGGATACTGGGGTAGGAGGCAGGGTTAGTACCAGAGCCACTCCTGGTCCACTCCAGCTAGACTGAACAAGGAGTGAATCTGAAGTACACAGAATCACAGCTCTTAGAGTGTTTTATTTCTTTTGCTTTACATACTGCTAGTGTTACCATATTTCCAGGAACAAAAAAAAAAAGGGGGCAGGCAGCCGGGGGAAGTGGGGCAGGTAATATGACTGTGAGGGGTGGGGGGGCAGTGATATGCTTGTGCCCTGCCTCTGCCCCTCGCTCCTAATCCCCTGCCCCCCAGCCCTGCTGGTGCCCCTCATTTCTGACCCACAGCCCTGACCCCCCCCAGCACTGTTGGTGCCCCTCACTCCTGACCTGCAGCACCCTGCCCCACAGCCCTGCCATTGCCCCTCACTCCTAACCCAGAGCCCCCTGTCCCCACCAGCACTGATGCCCATGGAGCTCCAGCACACATGCGCGCACATGCACACACACACTTGCTGGGGCCCACACAGAGCAGAGCAGGTGACCCCTGACAGCCAATCACCTTGCCCGCTGCTCCCAGCCCCAAGCAGCCAAGCTGCTCCAGCCCAGGAAAAGTGGAGACTTAGCAAAAACCTGGACATTTGCTCCCATTTTAAAAACCCGCCCGGACACAAGGACAGGGGGGCAAAAGAGAGGACATGTCAAGGAAAACCCAGATGTATGGTAAGCCTACATACTGCTGCCCCTCCTCAGCCCCTCCTCAGAGCCCCCTCCTCAGAGCTTACCTGTGACTCAGGCTGATAGAATTTTAGCTACTCTGCATCATTGCTGGGCCTGCACACTACGGAAAGGTCACACATCTCAGTTCTACAAGAGGTCTTAAACTATCTGACAGAAATTGTGAAAAAAGGTCAGTGACATATTCTGATAATAAGGATGAGAGGTAGTTTTCTTCTTAAAACAAAAAGCAATAATACTTTTGGGTTTGATAGTCAACTCTGTTATTTAAAAGTTGATTTTTTTTTCTAAAATAAGGGTATTTCTAAGTAAATCCACCCCTCATGATCATTATAAATGACAAGTGAAGTAATTATAAACTAAACAGATTGGGAGGGCTACACTTTAAGCTTCTTCTTATTTTTTCACTTAAATGGGCAGGTTTCTGACTACCAGAAGGAACTCATTTTTCACAGCCAGTAGTCCTATTCACCTAGATAATGGTCCTTCCAATATGACAGGCATGGAGCTGTCACCTTAGGAGTATAATTATTTAAGCTTCTTTTACAAAAACAAGGACACTGAGCCAATCCATTGCACCATTGCCTTCTTTTGCCGGTTGTGGACATTCAGCCAATCCACATGTTCTTTAGGGCAGCAAGGAATTTTCTCACTGGTGTCCAAAGGTGTCATTTTTAGGAGCCTGAAGCACACAGAAATCTAGTCAGTCAATCAGACATGCCCAGCTTTTGAAAGGGGAGTATTCGTTGACCCCAAGAGAGGCAAAATTGCTTATTAGAATCAGGAGTATACCAGTTGGGAGGCTTCTGGAGCATCTGTTGAGTAGCAGCTAGAGAAGAGATTTCTGCTGTTTTAGGCCCAGCATTATAAGTGTTGTGTAGGGCGCTTATTGCACACTAGGGTCATGTACTAGCATCAAAACCAACAAGTGTCCATCTGTTATTTGCAGCTAACCAAAACAAAAGGAAACATGTTACAGTTGCCAATTGAAATTGCTAAATTATTAATTAAATGGTCTCTATAGGCAATCAATAAAGGCAGAGCTTACCCATGTAAACTGCACCACTGAAGTCTAAGGAATCCTATGCCAGACTAATAGCTGCAGCCTCAGACCCAATAATGAAAAGCCCTAAAGCATTCTGCAGCTCCCAGGCAAATGATGATGTGACAAGACTGGGTTTAAAGGGCCTGCCAAAGGAAAAAAAGCCCCAGTTGAGCTTAGGGAGTGGCGCAAGATGCACGGGTGAAAGCCATTCATGCCCCCACACCCTGAAGCCCCCCAGCGACCCCCAACAGCTGCGAAGAGCCCCCGCCGACCCTCAGCACAGCCGGAGGTAAGCGGGGCCTGTGGTGGGAGGGGACTAGCCCAGCTCAGCTGCGGGGAGGCAGCTGAGAGGAGCTGAGGAGGGTCTTATCTCGCCCCAGCTCCTACTTTGCCCGGCCCCCCAGGGAGCCACGCAACCAGAGCCTTGAGAGCAGGCTGTGGAAACAGGCGTGCTTGTCTACAAGGCATGTGAGTTAGCATGGAATCTGCACAGGAGGGTAAGCAGGAGGGCCCGAGGCCCTGCCAGTGCGCCCTAGGGAAGCCAGTCCCATCAGCAGCCAGCCTACCAGCAGCATCACGTGCATGGGTATGTGCTGCACCCCAAGGGTCCCCTCAAAGTCTGCGGCCTCCCCCTCTGGCACCTCAGAGGCCTCTACCCAGGTGGAACCCATAGTTCTGGGCTCCACACAGAGAGAGCCTCTGGCTCTCAGCTGCAGGGGATGCCTGACACTTAAAGGCTCTTGGGTCTGGGAACACGGCCACCTCCCCTTGTGAGGTCTGCTCCCTTTTGGAGTCTCTGGCACACCAGCTAGAGGAGCTCCAGTCCACAGTCCAGAGACTGCATGCCATCAGGGATGATGAGCAGGAGACTGACTCCTACTGCCAGGCTCTTCAACCCCTGGAGGTGGAGGGTAGACCAAGGTCACCTCCTAGGACAAGGGAGGACTCAGGGATCTCCCATACTGTCCAGTCAGGGGGTTGGACCAAGGTGATCAAGGGCCCCAAGGCCCGCTGCACCAAGGTCCCCTCCTGCTGGAGCTTTGCAACAGGTATAAACCTCTCATAGCCCCAGAAGAGTCTGCTAAGCTTCCAGCTCCTGCAGGCTCAACTGTAGCTACCATCCCTGCTCTCCCTAAGACAAAACGCAAAGTGTTTGTCATGGGAGACTCCATCCTGAGCAGGACTGAGGGGGCAATCTGCTGCCCTGACCCCTTAGCCTGGGAAGTGCACTGCTTCCCAGGAGCCCGTATCTGAGACATTGCAGAGAGGATCCCTAAGCTCCTCCAGCCCACTCACCACTACCCTATGCTCCTTATCCTTGTGGGCATGAATGAAATGGCTCAGAGCAATCCCACCCGGGTCATGAAGCACTACAGGGATTTGGGAGCCAGGGTTTAGGGGCTGGGGGCGCAGGTGGTGTTTTCCTTGATACTCCCAGTTTTCGGCTACGGGTTGAGGAAGGAGAGGAGGATTGAGGTAGTAAACCAAAGACTGCTGCACTGGTGTCATCATTAAGGGTTCAGCTTCCATGACCACAGTCCACTCTTTGCTGAGAGGCAGTGAGCTGCTGGGAAGGGACAGCCTCCACCTCTCTCCACTGGGGAGGAGGCTCTTCTCAGCTAGACTGGCTGACCTGCTCCACCAGGCTTTAAATTAAGCCCACTGGGGGATGGGGGGACTACCACCACTGCTGGCCTGCTGAGCAACCCTTGCAAAGCCAGCAGGCCATGGCTGTCTAAGGAGCCCACCCCTGCCACAGCCCTGGAATGGGGCAAGGCAAGGGCCCCCAAAGGGACGCTTGCCTGCCTGTACACAAATGCCAGGAGCTTGGGGAATAAACAGGAGGAACTTGTCCTCCTGCTCAATGCAAACAATTACGATGTCATATGGATAACAGACCTGGTGGGACTCCACCCATGACTCAGTCACAAGTATAGACGGCTATACCTTGTACAGGAGATCGCGTGGACAAAAGGGGCGGGGGTGTAGCTCTCTATGTCAAGGAAAGCTACGCGTCCCTGCAAGCTGACATTGGTGCCCAGGGTGAATGACTGGAGATCCTCTGGGTTAAAATCCATGGGGAACACAGCACAGGGGATACAATGGTGGGAGTCTACTATAGACCCCTTACCCAGGTTCAAGAGCTTGACCAGCAGTTGGCCAGGGAATTGGCTGAGGCCGCATGCTCCTGGTTTATGGTTGTCATAGGAGACTTCAACTACCCAGACATCTCATGGGAAGAGCACTTGGTCAAATCTGAATGGTCACAAAGCTTTCTCACATGCGTGGATGAGTTGTATCCGACTCAAGAGGCCTACGGGTCAACGAGAGGTAAAGCACTGCTTGACCTGGTGGTGGCAATGGGAGACGACCTTATCAGCGACCTAACGATCGAAGGGAAGCTGGGTGACAGTGACCATGAGCTGATCACCTTCACCATCCGCCATAAAGCTGGCAAGTCAGTCAGCAATACAGAAGTCCTCGACTTGAGGAAGCTGACTTTGATAAGATCAGGAGCCTTATCAGAGAGGCCCTAAGGAACCACAACCCAAAGGGGAGGAGCGTTCAGGATGAGTGCTTGCTCCTCAAGGGAGCGATCCTGGACGCACAAGCAAATTCTATCCCATCTTGGAGGAAAGGCAGCAAAAGGGCACAGAGGCCCCCTTGGCTCTGCACGGGGCTAGCGGACCTCCTGCACCTGAAAAGAAAGGCCTACAAAGGATGGAGGATGGGATCCACCTCCAAGGAGGAATATTCTGCACTGGTCTGGACCTGCAGGGAGCGAACCAGGAAAGCCAAGGCTGTGACTGAACTCCAACTAGCTACAAGTGTCAAGGACAATAAAAAGTACTTTTTTAGATATGTGGGGAGCTGAAGGAAAAGCAAGGGCAACATTGGACCCCTGCTAAACCAGATGGGACAACTAACAACTAACGCCCAGGAAAAAGCCAACTTGCTAAATGGGTACTTTGCGTCAGTTTTTCACCAGTCCCAAGGGACGCCCCTGCCCATTATGGGACAGGAAAGCCTGGGTGAGGGAGATTCCGTCCCTCTATCAGTGCTGACCTTGTGAAGGAACACCTTGAGAGGCTGGATACCTTCAAGTCAGCCGGCCCTGACAGTTTACATCCCAGGGTACTCAAGGAGCTGACAAGCATCATAGCCCAGCCCCTGGCACAGATCTTCGAGAACTCCTGGCACTCTGGTGAAGTGCCTGAAGAGTGGAAGAAGGCCAATGTGGTGTCTATCTTCAAAAAAGGGAGGAAAGTGGATCCAGCTAACTACAGGCCCATCAGCCTGACATCTATCCCAGGGAAGGTCTTAGAAAAAAATTATCAAAGAGACTGTTCTTAACAGACTGGCCGATGCCAACATCCTGAAGGATAGGCAGCACAGGTTTGTTGCAGGTAGGTCTTGTTTGACCAACCTTATTTCCTTTTACAACCAGGTGACCTATCACCTGGACAAGGGGGAAAAAGATTGATGTTGTATACCCTGACTTTAAAAAAGCCTTCAATCTGGTATCCCATGATCATCTCTTAGCAAAACTGGCCAACTGAGGCCTCGGCTTCACCACGATCCACTGGCTGGGGAATTGGCTCTGTGGTCGGACCCTGAGGGTGGTGGTTGACGGAAGTCAATTGTCGTGGTGCACTATGACCACTGGGATCCCTCAAGGCTCTGCCCTTGGACCTGTATTGTTCAACAACTTCATTAATGATGTGGACATTGGTATCAGAAGTGGACTGGCCAAGTTCGCCGCCGACACCAAATTTTGGGGTAAAGCATCCACACCTGAGGACAGGAGGGCAATCCAGGCTGACCTTGACAAGCTCAGGAAATGAGCAGATGAGAACCTGATGGTGTTTAACACTGAAAAATGCAAGGTTCTCCACCTTGGGAAGAAAAACCTGCAGCGTCCTTATAGACTTGGCAGTGCTACGCTGGCTAGCACTATGGACAAAAGGGATTTGCGGGTCATGATTGACCAAAAGATGAACGCGAGCCTTCATTGTGATGCTGCAGCTAGTAAAGTGAGCAAAATGCTGGCTTGCATCCATAGATGCTTCTCAAGCAAATCCTGAGACATCATTCTCCCATTGTACTTGCCCTTGGTGAGGCTGCAGCTGGAGTACTGCGTCCAGTTTTGGACTCCACAATTCAAAAAGGATGCGGAGAAGCTTGAGAGAGTCCAGAGGAGAGCCACGCACATGATCAGAAGTCAGGAAAACAGACCTTATGATGACAGGCTGAGAGCTATGGGACTCTTCAGCTTGGAAAAGTGTAGGCTCAGGGGTGATCTGGTGGCCACCTATAAGTTCATAAGAGGTGCTCACCAGGATCTGGGAGAATGCCTGTTCACCAGAGCATCCCAAGGGATGACAAGGTTGAAAGGGCACAAACTCTTCCAGGACCGTTTCAGGCTGGACATAAGGAAGAACTTCTTTACTGTCCAAGCCCCCAAGGTTTGGAATAGACTGCCGTCGGAGGTGGTTGAAGCACCTACTTTGAACGCCTTCAAGAGACATTTGGCTGTTTATCTTGCTGGTATCATATGATACCACCCGTGCTAGCTTCCTGCCCCTGGGGCAGGGGGCTGGACTCGATGATCTTCCGAGGTCTCTTCCAGCCCTAATGTCTATGAAATGTATGAAATCTATGAAGACGAAATATGTCCCTTTTAACATTATCAGTACTACAAGCTTGAAACATTCCTCAAGAAATAAAAATTGTTCTGAAGCAAGAAGTTTGGTCAATCCCAGATGAGTCACCTTTTATATGGATTGAAGCCTATATATTATTTTAAGAAGTATGCCCAGAAGTTATGCTATGATGATTTTTCTGTTATGTAAACACTATCCCTTGTTGACAGAGATGCATTTATTTTCTCTTTTGAGAATGTATGTTATGTTCTGGGATTAGAGGATATTTAAAACCTATATACCCTAATTTAGGTACTTAAATCTATGTATACAGGTTGCCCAGATGTTAGGTTTGACCTAGAAACCACTACACATAGCCCAAGCAAAAGTCTCTGTTCTGTAACTAATGCTCAATTGCAATGATAAGGAGAAGACAGTCTTAGATAAAGGAGACTTGAAAACAAAAACAGAATTAGTGGAGTAGGGCAAAGAGCTGATTTAAATATTAAGATTCACACCCCTAGGTGGGGAGAAAGTATGCTAATGAAACATACATGTATGGAAATGAGATACATAGCTAAAACACAGGTATAGAGACATGCTCAGTAAAGAACTCCTTGCGTCACTCCCTTATAACCAATTAGCAAACAAGAATGCTTATAAAGGTCCAATCCTCCTGTATAAAAGATGCTCATAATTAAGACTCTGTGTGCTTGTTACGTGAAATTATTCCGCTTGCACCTTGTATTGCTAGCAATAAATCTTTATACTTTCAGCCCTGGTATCTTTATTGGCTTTTGCATACCGGGCACGATCCCAGACTTGAGCTGGGGCTCAACAATAACATTACCAGTTCAACAAGCTGGAGTAAAAGTGGAGTTCAAACCGAGTGCTAGAGCATTTCCTTGTGGAGAGGAGGAGGAGAGGGAAAATGCACACTGGGATGCCAGAGGTCAGGGGGGGAACTAAAGGGTAAGTGACCCAGCATTCATTAAACTGGTCTAACCACTCTTGGACTAGACTTGACCCTTGTCAGATGAGGTTTAAATTTCCACTGCATGTACCTTTTTTAGATCAGATTAAGTATTGTGAATTGAATACTTGCACACCTAGTCCACATGCATAGGCATTCACTTGTAGTGGCACAAAAAGTATCATCACAGATTTGTGCTATTACTTTTTGCCACTGTGCACACCCCTCCATATGGACTGTGGTGTAAGGCAATATGACCTGCTTTGGGTAAACTGCCTATTACCCACTTCTCCCAGCTCCTGGCATGCTGGAGGAGCTGGGACAGACCTAAAGGAGGGGGGAGACATGGTAGCTGACAACCAGAGTGTTTCCCTGAAGGACCCAGTTGCTCTGGTGCACACTTCTAGCGCATGCACCACACCACTTTTTTTGTTTGTTTGTTTTTGCTGCATTTTTTTTTTGATACTGGGAGTTCCCAGTATCAATTTTTTGTGCCGCACTGCAGATTTGCAGCTCACAGTTGCATGTGCATTGTGTGCAGTTTGTGGCACCTCAAACAGGTTTGAGGCACTGCAAACTGCACTTGTCTGGATGTGCCCTTAGAGTTTCTGCTGGACTAAATGTGATTTTGCTAATACAAATGTAACACTTGTATTCACCCTTTGATTATATGTTATTTAAATAAATATGCAGCCTACTAATCTGTAAAGTAGAAGATAAAGAAACCACCTGATTGCTATGGGAAAAATGTAAAACTTTTACTACATTCAATATACTGCAGTAGTTAAAACAAATCCTGAAATGCATATTCCTATGTGCAGTCCTTACACAATGTATCTATTGATATGAGTGAGACTTTTTAAAATGGGGCATTTGGCAAAAGAATTATTGCTAGATTTTTAATCAGTAAATATTCTTTATTTTAGTTAAAGGTGAAGATAGGCTTTGCCCTTTGCCTGGCTTTTAGTTGATAGGCCAAAGGAGTGCATAAGCTTTTTGCTGCTGCTAATAGTACGTAATATGCAGACATGCTCATCTACTTGCACTAAGGCTGGGGAAGCTATGAAGAAGCTGAATTTTGTAATTTTGCAAGTATGCAAGAGTTAAAAAAATGATTCTGTCCCTTGCTCATTTATTTCAGCAATTTTACACTAGCTGTTTTTTTTTATCTTTGAAGGCACTAGTAAATGTAATAGGAACCTGATCTGCAATGCTTTTTGCTGTTAAAACTTTGCTAAAAAGATAAGGAAAGCTTGCTTTCTCCCCTTTTTAATTAATCTGGACACATTAACAAGGTTCTGCAGTTTGTGCTTCTCCAGCCTATCATTAAAAGCACATACCAATAATGGGATTATGCCCTGGAAAAGATTCAAAAGTTAATGGCTTCATTTGGCGATTGTTTCCTATAGGCCCAGTGTAGGCAGAATCTCATACTTACAGATCGAAATAATTGGGTTTCAGCTTTTGACATACAAGAAAATATCTGTCTTTACATTTTGCTAACGGGATGTGCATGTTTTATGCTGTGCTTTCAATGCCACTTGCAGCTGCTACACTGTTCATATTCTTTGCTCTGTACAAAGAAGCAAGGTCACTCACCCTGTTAGTCCCAGGACTAATTGTGCTCTAATTGTTCATTGGCTAACTGTCCATCACATCTCTGGGTCTATCTCGTTGTGTAGTCTCAAGGACACCCAGTTTTGTTAAAATACCCAGGGGAGTTCTATATGTAGCCAACTTTATATTTATATAAAACTATTTTTTGAGTGCATAAATAAATGACATAAAACAAAACCCACCACCGGATTAGTTATGAAGACTAAATATTTCATCAGCAGAATCTCTAATTCCTTGAAACCTGTTTCAGAGTAATCTTAGATATGAAGATAAACTTGTGACAAGTCTTTAAAGATATACTCAGAACTTTAGTTGCAGGAAGAAAAGATGAAATGAAAATATATCTGATCAGAATCCTATTGTAACAGCTGGAACGACTTTAAAAAAACACATACCAAGATTATCACTTGATCATTTGAATAAACTAAATGCCTTTTTAAGGAAACATTTTCTCTAGCTTCATTTATTAAGATGTGACAGGGGTGGATAGACAATACAGACAGACAAATCAGAGTGTTTCAGCAGAAAATTTAACTCAATGTGTTTTGGTTTGGAACTTGCAGAAGATTTGGTTTAGCTTAAAAAATACCTAAAATGTGGTGGATGTATCTACATGTGCAAATGCTGTGGGGTGGGTTTACTCTAGACTAACTTACTCTAGAGTAAATTGACTACAGGCAGGAATCTACACGTGTAGATTTGGGAGAAGATTTGCTGCTTCTGGCAGCAGTCTGCTTCTGCCCCATCCTGCTCTGCACCAGGTCCCTGCAGCAGCCAGAGGGAGCTCTAAGCTCTCCCTGGATGCTAGGCCAGGGGCTGGCGGGGAGCATAGGGCCAGAAGACAGCTGTCTTTTGGTGGGGCCTGGGAGATTGCTCCCTGCCCCTAGGAGCTATGTGATACCAGAGCAGACTCTGGTGGCAGAGCCTTGGCGGGGACAATGTCCCTCTGCCCCAGCTGCAGGGAGCTTCCAGTCCTGGCCTCCTTATGATAGGTATGGGGCTGTGAACGATCTCTTAGCCCCTGCTCTGTGATCTCACTTGTGGAGCAGGGGCTGGGAGCTCCCTGCTGCCAGGGCAGGGGGACATTGAAAAAAATTGGCCATTTTTCGCACTGTAAATCCAGCAACACTGCTGCCATCTATGGCTGACACACCAGATCTTGTACATGACTGCCTGCAAACATTGGAAGCTGTTTATTCTTCAAGGCCAAATCTGAGAGACAAACAATTGATAAAAGAGTTTCAAGCAAAGAAGGGGGAGCACGGGTGGCTGGTAGCAAGGGATGGCCGCATTATCATCCCAGCTGCCTGGGTTCATGTGGTAGTAAAGAGCACTCATCATGGTACCCACTACGGACCCAGGGCCCTGGTAAGATGGATCAGTTACTATGTAACTAGAGTGGGATTAAGAGAGGCTGCCAAGGAGGTATCAGAGACATGTGAGGTCTGCCAGAGAAATAACCCATAAGGAGGGAGAAGAAAAACTTCAGGACATCAGAGAATAGGCAATGGGCCAGGAGAAGAATAGCAGGTGGATTTTACTGAGTTGCCCCGGCAACAAGAGATAAAATATCTCCTTGTCTTTGTGGACACTTTCTCTAATTGGGTTGAGTGCTTCCCATGTCGGACTGCCCAGGCCCGGGAGGTAGTCAAGACACTCCTACGAGAAATCATACCTCGCCTCGGACTTCCAAAAGGAATAGGGTCAGACAATGGCCCACATTTCATTGCACAAATTACTCAGAAGGTTTCTGAGTTCCTGGGAATCAGCTGGCATTTACACACCCCTTGGAGACCTCAGTCCAGTGGAAAGGTGGAACGTATGAATCAGACCTTAAAAAGACACCTTGCAAAGATTTGCCAAGAAGCTCGACTCAAATGGCCAGAGGCCCTACCCTTGGCCCTGTTACGAGTAAGGGTCGCACCACATTCTAAATTGGGATTAAGCCCGTTTGAAATAATGTATGGTAAGCCTTACCCTCTGAGTCTGCCCATGGGTACTGAACAACAGTTACATGTTTTAGGAGAGGGAATGATTAGAGAATATGTATGGTCCTTGGTTTCTGTTTTGTCTTCCATCCATCAGCAGGTACGGGACGTGCTGCAGACACAGGACCAGTATCCTGCCCTGGGAAATCGATTATTACCTGGGAGTTACGTCCTTGTGAAAGATTGGAACGAGGAACCACTTCGAGCCAGATGGAAAGGCCCATATAGGGTACTTCTAACGACCCCGACGGCCGCAAAGCTCGAAGGAATCAAGACTTGGATACATTCCAGTCGCCTAAAGCCGGTGGCTGGACCAGAACAAGAAGGAATCCCTGCAGACTCCGGGACCGGAGACAGAGAACAGTGGAAGGTGGAGCCAATAAGAGACTTGAAATTCCTATTCAAAAGAAAGGAACTTTGAATAATTTGACAATCTTTGATTAAGTTTTATAAGCCTTATTATGAAATTGTTCAAGGTTTTATTGTGGGGCACCCTGATCTGTCCACTCCTACTTATAGGAGGGGAAACCCTTTTACAACAAAAATTTGACCCTCAGGAAAATGTCTGGATTTATCTGGCCCGGGAAATTTTAAATAGAACGGACTTCTGCTTAGCGGGAGGGATCAATGCTCACCTGGTTTTTACCTCATGCTTAATCGCAGTACCAACCCCTTTAAAAATTTTACAAAATTATACTATGCTGAAGAATGTAGAGAAGAAAAGTACATATCAGAATATATATAAGTGGGGGACTATTGTAAAAGAGAAGAATAGAGACATGTTTTCCGTACGGGTTCAGGCAACAGCTAATGCTTCTGAATGTTTCCTAATAGTTAATTGTACTAATAATTGCTTCAAATTGAACCAAGGTAGAAGAATCCTTTGTAACAAGACCAATCAAATATCCTATGTATACAATGTTCACCTGTCGTCTTATCTATCTTCAGACCTAAGGTGAATCAAATGATTTTACAAACGAAGAAAGCTGAGAATACTAGGTTTGTGTTGAAACAAATTGAGTGGAGCAATTATAATAAAAATAATTAAAAATGCTCCAGAGGGGGAAAATGTTAGGTTTGACCTAGAAACCACTACACATAGCCCAAGCAAAAGTCTCTGTTCTGTAACTAATGCTCAATTGCAATGATAAGGAGAAGACAGTCTTAGATAAAGGAGACTTGAAAACAAAAACAGAATTAGTGGAGTAGGGCAAAGAGCTGATTTAAATATTAAGATTCACACCCCTAGGTGGGGAGAAAGTATGCTAATGAAACATACATGTATGGAAATGAGATACATAGCTAAAACACAGGTATAGAGACATGCGCTGTAAAGAACTCCTTGCGTCACTCCCTTATAACCAATTAGCAAACAAGAATGCTTATGAAGGTCCAATACTCCTGTATAAAAGATGCTCATAATTAAGACTCTGTGTGCTTGTTACGTGAAATTATTCCGCTTGCACCTTGTATTGCTAGCAATAAATCTTTATACTTTCACCCCTGGTATCTTTATTGGCTTTTGCATACCGGGCACGATCCCAGACTTGAGCTGGGGCTCAACACAGATACTGGGATTGATTTTCAGTCTCCATTCTGTATTGAGAAAATGAAGTAAGTCACTTCTGATATCAAAGGGGATTCTGGGGTAGAGTGGGGCTTCTCTCAGGCTCTTCCTCCCTTTCATGACTGATGATAATTAGATTGGCCGTGATAACTTAGATGTATCCAGGATCAGACTCTAGGCTCCAGGCTTCTAAGAGTTGGGTCCATATGCCGTGCTGTGATGTGAGCATCTATCTATATTAAACACATGTTAATTACCTGTTCTCTTACTTAGTTACCTGACTTTCTGCTACCTAATAGTCCATCTTCAAACACCACACAGAATACACAAATGCATTCTTACAGTTCAGAGAAGCTACTATATCAGCTGCTGTTGTGTGGCCTTGTATTGTATGTGCAGCAAAGATGAGATAACTTTATTAACTACAGGACATGTAACAAAAAAAACCTGACAGCACTCTTTCTTCCCTCTCATCAGAAAGAAACAACACATATGGTTCATTATTTTGTTATCAGGAAACTGTATTCATAAAGCTTTCTATATGGAATAGTCACAATGTTGCTCTCAAAGGGAGTTCTCAGAAAGATGAGTTTTCTTTACTTGAAAATCTGAGTCATTGTACCATATCCTATATACATTTCCTGTACTGTCAACTTCCTTTTAAAGCAAACATATGACAGTACTTTTAAATAAGAAAGATTATGTTTCTGTAACATCTTAGCTGAAACTGAATAAGCTACAAGCCTTCTATTTGAAGCCAATAAGGAGGATCTGTAGAAGGATAGTCATAACATGACCATGGAAAGCAATTATTTTAAATTCTCATATTTTTGGTTCACAAAAATCTGAATAAAGCATTAAGGGGAGTATTTCAAAGATTAACTTGTTCATTTATTTCAGAACCTAGGTTTTCAGCATACAAATGTATGAGACCTACCATGAACATCAAATAAGTTTAAATATTTGGGTAAAATAAAACAACAAAAGCACTAAGGTGGTTCACGCAGCTGAATGTATGAATCTTAACATTTTTAGAAGCAAGTGGCAGATGTGCTTTGGATTCTATCTTGTAAATTCTTTTTAAGAAAATTATAGTCATTGAAAACAAAAAAAGTTACCATTTATGCCTGACCCTGAACTACTGTTCTTGTTCTACAACTCCAAGGCTACGGACAGACATTTAAAAAGCCTGACCTTGAATTGATTCAATCTTTGCAGGTTAGTCTAACTTGGTTAGGCTGAATCAGTTTGTAACTGAACAGATATCCAAGATATGGAGGCACATGCCTGCAGTGGCTCAGGCTAGAAGCCAGGGAGTGCTAGAGCAGCCTTCCTTTCCCTTCCTCAGTGCTGAGCTATGGGGGGTGTGGCCAGGCCCAGGCAGGACACTTTGATTAGGAAGGGATACCCCCCACCCTTCTGACCAGCCCAGCAGGGAATTGATATCATAGTGTTTATCACCCCATTAAGAAAACAACAGAGGGACATTACCAGCTACTTGCTGATTCTGCTTTGTCCTGTCTGCCACAGTGCGGACTGTATCCAGCATGTGGTTTGCTAGGTGATGCTGAGAGGTGTCTGTTTAAGGCAGAGGGGATGAGGGATCCCTGCTTAGCAGGGAGTTGGGAGGGTTAGGGCGGGAGCAGGGGGAAGCCAGGCAGATGCCTGCAGTTTCTGTCAGAGCTCAAGCCAGGGAG
>NW_005842475.1:937215-942583 GCF_000455745.1 Alligator sinensis | reverse complement strand
GTCCAACCCACTCCTGCTGTGGAGTATAGAGCCTCACTCAGCCCAGAGAGCATGCCAGGATGCTGGGGAATCCTATTTAATTTAAACCAGCAAGGGGTCCGAGACAGACATTGTGTAATCTAGTTTGACCCAAATCAGTTAAGTCTGATACTACATTCAACCAGGTTTATTTCAAACCAATTTCAGCCATTTTCAAACTGTTTATATATACTGTTTATCTGTTCTGTTACAGGTTTAAACCAGTTTCTGGTCACTTCAAATGGTTCATGTGTAATGTCTGTCCCTAGCCCAAAGGTAGCTATGCTGCTGACAGGACAAAAACATAACACAGTGTCTCAATATCATTAAAAGGTCTACAGTTTACCAAAAATAAAAGAACCACCATTATCACCACAAGAAAAGGAGGAAAATACAACAGCATGAAGTCCTGCTGTAGCCTTCTTCCCCCAATCTTGAGCTTCACATTCATGTGTTGTATTCTGCTCTTTCACCTATGACAAATAATAAGAGAAGATGAATAACAGTTTGGTTTTTTTCATTACCACATCCTTAATAGCCTCCACCACTGTTTTGCTAGTGGTGGTCAGAAGACAATGCTCACTTACTCACTCAGTACTGCCTCAAACAGCAACACAAAGCACTCAGGTGAATACTGAGATTTCATTGAGCCTCATAAATCAGGATATGCAGATATACACCAGGGTCAGGAACTGAAATCTTAAAAGAAAAAGCTGCTCCCCTGTGTTTCAGTACTCCTGAATGGAAAATGAGGTTCTGAGGTATTGTTAGCAATTATTCTTAGTTGGCCTTATTCTAAGAATACTAATCAGAGATACCTGAATACCAATTTTCTAAGAGAGAATATACTTGTAGGGTCCATATTTAATTTGGGACCAAGCCTTATAGGTATTTGGACCTTTGAGTCAGGCTGACCTGTGCTCTTGTTTCTATTTGAAATTCAGTCTGCTAGAAAAACACTTTTTCATCATGAAAAAACCTGTGTTTTGGCTTTACTAGAAAGTCAATGTGTGGCAAGAAGATCTTTGAACTATAATTCATTTTGTATCACAGGGCTGACTATCTATGCTTGGCTTGAATACAGGTGAATCAGAGGAGTAGACTTGTTTAGTTTTCATATCATGGGATCTACTGGAATTTTGAGACTTATTTGTTATGGCCATGAAAGGTACAGCAATATTTTGCCTGGGAAAAATTGTTAGATGCTGTTTAATTAATAGTTTTTTTGGAAAATTAGTCATTATCAGTTGAAGAGTAGATATAACGAGCTGTAGTGGATAGTATGTGAACCTATTTGCTGAAAGTGCTGCTGGCAATTCTTCTGGAAAATTAAAGTTTCATGGTTTCCCCTTCTACAACTCAAAAATGTATACAGAAGAGTGCATACAAAGTAACAGTATGACAAGTCTGCATGTCGTTATTCTACAGAAAATATTAACAACATTATTTTCATATAACATCTTCCAGCTCAATCAACACATTTACAAAATGACTGGAGACTATTTATTTCCATTCAAGTGGTTCATTACATTTATTGCTGAAATGCAATCGCCTTAAAGGTAAAAGTAGGGAGCCATGAAAAATTGTACAGCAGTAACACACAACAGTATTGGACAATGTAAATAAATCATTCTTTATCTAGCAGAAATTACAGGGAGAATTTTATAAAACTGACTACAATATCTCAGCTCAGTTGAGCAAGAATGTCAGGGTCTAACATGTCTAGTTTTATAATATGTGCTATAAGATTTGTAATGTCAAAATGAAAACAGCACTTATACAGGGTAGCTATATAACTCCATTTAGGGGCATTTCTTCAGTATTGGCTATGATATTACTGTACTAAACAGTGAATCATTAACATTGCTTCCTAAATTGCCTAACATTTCAGTGGAGATTTCACATTCAAGCACTGAAGAGACAGCAAATTAATTTCTTCATTATCAAATGATATGCAAATGATAAGCAAAAAATGACTTATGAATTCTCATCTCACAGTAAGCTAAACCAGAGACAGGATGTCTCCTTAGATCAACACCATCAGCATTCGTCATGTGATATTATCAGACTATGAGAGAAAGAAATTACTTTATGTTTGAAGCTGCAGATTTTCAAGGCATCCTTCACAAATCATAAATACATCAAATGTAACATGCACAACTAGTGCTGTCAGTATTCAAGAGATTGGTACCAGCTCTCCATGATACTGAAAATTTCTTATCCAAGGTGAGAACTAGACCATAAAGAGGAAGACAACTAATGGGATGATGTGAGGATTTTAGCTACAACTTGTAAATTCTGTTTGATATTGTGGGACTCTGTGCATCTGTGTCAGACTGCAAACCCAATTTGAATGTGGGGACTTTTCAACTCCTCTTCCATCCTTTGTTTCCAGAGTGAGCTAAAACCATTAGAAAGTGTCAGAATAAAGTCTTTCATAATACACAGACCTAACAGTTGAGAAGTATTAAATTTTGGAGATTGTCCATGCAAATGAAGCACCTAAAGACAAAGCTGCATCCCCTGGGCAAACAAGTCTCTGAAATCCTCCAGAAGGGGGATATTAAATAACAAATTACCTGGTGGGAGACAGTCTTTCCTAGTTTTCAGTTTGACGGACCAACAAATTGAGAAGATGTCAAAGATACAGGTATCCCTCAGGCAGAAAAAGGCAGCCTGTACGTCTGCAAGAGGCAGAGACCATACTGGCACATGAAAATCTGGAAGCCCAGAGAGAAGGTAACTCTGATAAAAGAAAAAAGTGCTCCCTGCCTTGATTTAAAGGGTACAATACTGGGATAAAAAAGGGCAAAAGGGAAATGATTGGCAAATAAACCAAAAGTTTTGCCAACAAAGACACAATATGGCAGCGCCTCAATGCAGTCTCACAAAGGAGATGGCACCAGGTAAAGGTACCAAGCAGCAGCTGAAGACTGCAGCCTGCTCTACAGCAGAAAAGGACTCTCAAGCATGCTTCCCAGAACAGTGAAGGTATTCAGAAAGTGTAAGAAGAAAAGAGAAAAATAAAATATGAGTTTGGAGTTTTACCTAAGGCTCAGAACTGGTAGGATGTGAGAATCTGTCTCTAGCCAGGCAGTTCAGAGATACTGGCCATGCCTAAACAAGTACTAAATGACTGCAGAGTACCCAGAGTTATTGCGCAGCAGCATTGTCAAATGGCTTTTAGGGGACACGGACTGCACAGTAGCTCCATATCATGTTCCCTGACATGCAACAGTACTGCGCAGTCAGCCTCTCATGTAGATGTGGCCATTGAGGTGCAGAAATGATGCACTGTTCAGTCTCTGGTCCAAGGTCAGGGGATTTCAGACATACCCACAGGTGAGAATGTGAGAGTGGACAAATTATTCAAAGATCTGTGTGCCTGTTTTATGACATGATTATGCATCTCTGAAAAGTAAAAGTGGAAATATAGAGGGTTCACAATGTCATAGTTCTGGAAAACCTGTAGAGTCTAAAAGGCTAGCATTAGTATTGGGAGCCTAAGCCAGCAAAAGCAAGGATCCCATTTCCATGAAAGAGAAGCAAACAGCACCATGCTTTTTAAAAAGTGGGGTGTGGGAGCAGTGACCTGTGCTGCAGAGGTGGCTGCACTCCTTCTCTCAGCCTCCCCCTCAGGGCAGGCAGAATCTATAATTTTTCTACAGTCAAAAAATGAGTGAAAGTTAAACGCTGGCATTTTCCAAGGGGGGCCTTGAACCTAAAAAGTTGAGAACTACTGATCAGGTTTAGATTCAGAGGAAGTATAATGGTGCAGTTACCCCTCACTTTTGGGCTGGACTGTGGGGGGCATGGCAAGTCAGTATGGGGGGGGCAGGGCAGATCAAGGCCCCCATGGTGGGTGAAGGATTGGGGCAGGGGCGAGGGGGGCCCTGGCCACCACAACTAATTTAGTCCACTCACATGCAAACCTTACACTTAGATCCCTAGTTAGGTCAATCTAAGTGCAAACTGTACAAAAGTCCAGGAAGGTTAGATCCATCAAAACATGGCTGAACCGATCTAACTTAACTGTATCCTGGTGGAGCACTAAGTTAGATCTGGTAGAGGTAGCCCAATGTAACCAAACTTCTATACAAGTTCAGAGGGCAGCCCTAGGGCTGTGCTTTTCCTCCCCCTTTCATCCCCTAGGGACCAGGTTATTTTTAGACACCACCCCGCCCCAGCTCCTTCCCCCCACCCTCAAAAGGTCAACCACCCCCACAAGCCTGCCAAACTCCCAGGTCTGCAAGCTGCTCCCGGTGCCAGTTTTACTGGTGTTCACTGGTGGCAGGAGGCAATCAAAGTTAAGTCAGGGAAGGGGGAGGGGCAGGTGGAACTGGGAAGGGAGTTTGTTCATCAGGGGGTTGTTCATGGGGCGGGTAAGACGGAGGGAGGGTTAGAGGGCTAAAAATAGCCAGTTTGGGGGGGAGCCCCCCAAATCCACCCACAGCAACCCTCTCCGATCCCTGCAACACCCCACAAAGCCTCCAGCTTCCTCAGTCTGCCTGCTACTCCCTCCATCCTATCTTTCTTCAATTGGGCTCCCAGGACCACAGAATATTGGTAAAACCTGTCCCAGGCGTTATTTGCAGGTTTGGGTTGGTTTGGCAGCATTGGGGTGGGCTGGGGGGGCAGGGTGGCAAGGTCTGGAAGCCTCTCTGATCCCACTGAGCCCCCTCTCCAATCCCACCACCCCTCCACAGACACTGCAGGCCCCCGTGATCCCCCAAACTCACCTGCAGACCCCACTAGCCCCCTGATTGCCGAAGTCCCCTCCCTCCCCCCACTAGCCCCTCTTCCCTCCCCCCACTAGCCCCTCTCTGCTACCTTAGGTTCAGGCTTCTAGTACCTATCTATTACTAAGTTAGGTCAGGGGGCCATTTTCAACCTGATCTAACTTGCCTTAACTTCTGGCTATAATATCTATACATAGTCTATATGTATCCAGTAAATTATAGGCCTGTCATTAAAACTTCATAACTGCTGTAACAAATAATACAAGTATGCCACTGAATGACGCATTTCACAATGAACTGACAGCATTTACATGAATATAAAAATGCAACTGTACATCCCAATCAGTATAATGCACAAAGCTATTAGGTAAAATAAAAATAATAATATTTAAAATAAATATTGGAATTGTTATTTTTCTCCAGAACAAATTTCTAAATACCATCTGATTAAAGTATATTTTTCTTAGAAAGTTTATTACTAACAAAGCTAATCATATTTTTAAAAGCTGTTATTTACTCACAACCTATATGAAATAAGTTTGTAAGGCCAGATTCAACTTTGTATCATGTTTTACAATCTTTCCCCTGCTATTCCCTTTACTCTTTTTCTT
>NW_005842475.1:933714-937141 GCF_000455745.1 Alligator sinensis | reverse complement strand
AGTCTTGACTCTACCAGGTCTCCTAAAGGACCAAGCCCTAATCTGTCTAGAAAATATATCCTTCACCAGTGGCTGCAGAGCTCATTCAGGGCCACTCAGCCTTAACCTCCGAGACTGAGTCACTGAGGCATATCACAGACAATAAGGGTTGGAAGGGACCTCAGGAGGTCATCCAATCCAAGCCCCTGCTCAAAGCAGGATCACCCCCAACTAGATCATTCCAGCCACAGCTTTGAGCCAGGCCTTAATAACCTCCAAGGACGGAGATTCCACCACCTCTCTGGGTGACCTGTTCCAGTGCTTCACTACCTTCCTAGTGAGAAAGTTTTTTTTCCTAATATCCCACCTAAACCTCCCTTGCTGCAACTTGAGACCGTTGCTTCTTGTTCTGTTATCTGTCACCACTGAGAACAGGCCATATCCTTGACCTATACAAATTTTCATAGCTCCACTGAGATCAGAGCTATGGCAATTTATATCAGTCAAAAAAATCTGTCCTGTAATGCCCCAAAACATAGTAAGGCTTCAAGTGAACTGATGTCAAAAGGAGAAGTACCCTGCATCCCCCTCAACATGCTTGAGGTCTGGGTTTTCCTATGTGAATGGCAGCTGGGGAGACAGACACTAAGGACCAACTGGACCCCAGCTTATAATACTGGCTGACAGCTCAAAGACAGAGCTATGAGTTAGAGAGAACCAACCCACCAGGGCAGAAAGAACAAAATAAATTATTAGAAAAGGTGAAAGACTACAAGTTTCCTACACATGACTTTTCTTAAATATTTAAAATGAGTTTTGCTTGGTGAGCATTCAAAGCACATCACCTCCCCCCCCCACCACCTTCAGCCCCCTCCAAGTGTCTATCCCTGCTGAGTATACTGAAGCCCAAAGACTGCTGTAATTCTCTTTTGGACTTAAGAGAGCCGGAGAGGGTTGACCTGTGAAAGGGACTTGACTACTGAGAAGGATGAGGAACAGATCTGCCCGTTCCCCCAACATTTCTTGTTAGCTTCATAGGTCCTTACTATAATGAAGCTGAGGAACTACGGAGAAGCTACATCATCCCTTCTGCCCCATACCCGAGGCACATTCAGAACTGCTCTTGCGAGTATGGCTTCTCTGCATAGAAATAAAACCTAACTGCCCCTCAGTGTACATATAACAGGATTAGGATTCAGATCAGTGACATCAATACCGTTTTGTATTAAATTACACACTTGGACGGATTCATTTATATATATTATAAACACACTCTATGTCAAAGAAACTTAAGTGGCTGTGGCTATATATGTGTGTGTGTGACTAATTTAATTGAATATTACAAATTTAGTCAGCCTGAACTACTACTCTGGTGTTGTATAATAAGCTTTACTTATTATTTTTAGTCTGACTTCAGATCATTTTAATTACCAATTTGAAAAAAAACCAAAATGCCAACATATAGATTACTTCATGTTAGTGGCTTCATTCCAATGATTATAGAAATTGTTTTTATAGTTGATTGCCACATAAGACCTGGATACAATAGACATTATTACTGCGGAAACATGCTTCAAAGATCTACTTATGTTGCAAATGTTTATTAACTTAAAAAGGTATATATTAATTGATAGCTGGATTGATGAGATAAATGTAACTCTTCGTACATGCATATAAGAGACTTCTGAACACAGTTAAAGAAATCAAAGTAGTGAGTGCTGCAGACAACATAGAAATGAATGACTGATCCCTCCCTCAGCAACTTTTGGAAAACAAATCGATTATTTTCCCCATTCTAACTAAATTTTATTGTGAAAACTTACCAGTGATGACAGAACAATGGTTAACAATTAATTGGTTGTTTCATTTCTTTCTTTTTTTTTCCCACAACATACTCTTTGCTTTGCCTTAAGAATTTTCAATAAAAATGGTGAAACACTCATTTTCTCAGTGACTGCTAAAAGATATAAAAATAAATTAACAAGCAAAATGCAATGTCCTTACAATGCAACTAACCTCTGGTTAGGCTGCAATACTGCAGAGAAGGATCTGGGAGTGACTGTAGACCGTAAGGTGAATATAAGCCAACAATTTGCTCTTGTAAAAAAAGTTGGGTTGTATCAACAGGAGTGTCACTTCCAAATCAAGAAAAGTGATTCTTTTGCTTTCTTCAACACTCTTGAGGCCTCACTTGGAGTACCATGTCCAGTTTTGCACTCCACACTTTCAGAAGGATGTGAACAGATTGGAAAGAGTCCAGCACAGGGAAAATAATTATTAGAGGCTTGAGAAGCAAGACTTAAGAGGAAAGGCCTAAAGAACTAGCATTATTCAGTTTGAAGAAAAGAAGACTAAAGGGGGGATTGGATAAGTTTCCAAATACCTAAAGGATAATTACAGGGAAGATTGAAAAGGGCTTTTCTCAGAGGCTGTGGGGGGCAGGACTAGGAGCAGTGACCTCAAGCTTCAACAGGGGAAATTTAATTTAGATTGAAGATTAGGAGGAACTTTCTGATTGTAAGGACAATCACACATTGGACCTGGCTACCTAGAGAAATCCTGAAATCTCCATCTTTAGAAGTTTTCAAAAGCAGATTTGCCGGACACTTGGCTAGGATGGTTTAGTCAGGGATGATCCAGCTTTGGCAAGAAGGCCGAGATGGCCTAGAGGTCCCTTCCAGCCCCACTTTCCTATGATCCTAACAGATTAATCTAAGGCTTAGTAACATTCTGTAAATTGTAACCCTTTGTCTGAATTTAGCCCATGCTGATATTAACCAAAATGTGTTGCTATCGATAGGCTGTTTACAGGCCTAGGTTGCACTGCCTATTTTCTAATACTTTGCTTCCCCATCATAGAAATACCAACACCATAGTTTACACTAACATGCAGCATGTCTAGGAAGACCAGGAACCAAATGTCTATGCAGCTGAGCAGCTCTCACACTGGAAGCACCACTGCTAAATTAAGTTTGAGGCCAACATACCAAAGAGATGTTTTCACTGAGACTGCCCGTTCTTTACTTGCTCTGAGGAGTAACGACTTTATAAGACTGTCAATCAAGGATCTTTTATGAATAGTAATACTGTCCAGTGAATTTAGTATTACTAATAAGGAATTCTTGACCATAAATCAATGAGTCTCAGGGTATCGAGCAGGGCTTACAATTAAGATTAAGCAAACAGTAAAAAAATAAATAAATACATCCAAAGCTTTGTGTATATTTACGTCATTTTCCCTGAACTTTAATATGAACCTTTGCTGCTTTTGGAACCCCTTTTTTAATTGTTATTTAATTAATGTCACGGATGAAAGTTTTTTTTAATTCACTCTCCTTTAGTTTGCGGCTTTCGAATACAAGAAAAATTCTAAATAGATATATGTAGTATGAGGCACTCAATTTATCTCTCAGATAAGGAGACTAAGGGGAAACATAATTTATATTTT
>NW_005842475.1:912952-933683 GCF_000455745.1 Alligator sinensis | reverse complement strand
TTCCCTACAGTTTGCCAAATAAAATGTTGCTCAACGCAAAATAATTCAATGCAGATGTTTAGATTTTAACTGCAGAAAATTCAAAAGTAAAGGTTCTCTCAGGAACTGCTACTATTATTTTTGTTTACAAAAGTATAAAAATTGTACCAAACCCTATGTCAATGAATGTACATTAATGAAAAATGTAGTTTCAGAACAACATTATACAAATTTAACCAACAAGCTACATCAAAAGACTGGTTTCTTTCTATATGATTATTTTTGTAAATAGCATATTATGTTCCTCAGTTGAAGCCCTTAACATGATGCATACAAAAGGTAGCAAATTTAACACTACTGTGGAAACCTTAACTCCAAATAACTTGGTATTTATCAGGATTATAATCTCAATTTTAACATAGAGTCAAGTGATGTTTTTCAGTTACATTTCACTGTCTTTGTTCCTAAACAGATAAAATACCAGAGGTTTAAATACAAAATTCATTTCATTATGCACATTATAATCTTCTCCATGCAGGATAAAATGTACCTTCAGCTCATCTGAATATTCACACTTCAAAAATGACAATAAGATATTTCTCAAACTCTCCAAAAACAAAACTTTATGACACCACCCCCCCCCCCCCCCCCAACACACACACACACACTTGGCTTGGATAATATAAGATGCTTAAAAGGGTTTGGGGGGGGTTAATAAACAGTGCATCTGTGAAAAGTCAGACTTGTAATTATTAGTGTTGTCTCAACTTTACAGCAAAGCAGTGGGAAAGACCAAACAAATCCATCAGAGAGAGTAACAATATGTGTTCCATTGGACAAGACAAGCCCTGAAGTGCCTTCCACATGCTGGCATATCAACTTTTCATTCAGATTGGTGTAGTGGCACCGAATGGAGATACTACAACTAATAGGCTCTGCAAAGTTAGGAGGTTACATGCTCATGAACTAGGAATTTGGTGCAGACAGCTTCTTATTATCATCTCTAAAGCCTTTGACACAGCAAACACATCAGGGCAAGAGACAGGATTTACTCATAAACCTGTGACAGAACATAAGTTCAGTGCATATAAACCAGTTTCAAAGTGGCAAAAAATGGTTTAAGATAAACCTGGCTGAATGTAGTATCAGACCTAACTGATTTAGGCCAAACCAGTTTATGAAATTTCTGTCCCAGAACCCTTCCTAATTTAAGCTGAATCAGAGTCTCCCAGCATCCCAAAATGCTTTCCAGCCCTCAGCTGGGCTATGCGGTCTGCGCCAGAGAGCAAGGCTGGCTCTGCCCCTCTGCTCCCTATATAGAGCACTGAGGCGTGGCTGGCTCACTGCCCTCCCCCCCCCAACAAACCCTAGCTGGGGTCTGGAGCCAGAGAGGAGAGTTAAATTGCCCTTCCCCTGAGTACAGAGCTGCCCTGTGGGGTTACTTACTGCTGGCTGTGACTGTGGACTACAAATCCCAGAGAAGCCTGGAAACAGAAAGAGGAAGTGAAGAGCAACCCCATGGAGTCCTCCTACTCTGATTCTGGACTGCAAATCCCAGAGACTTCAGGGGCAGCAGGAAGAGGAAGCACACATACCTCCTATGCTGTGGTCAGGGGGAAAAGTCTTTGGAAGGCTTTCTCTGGTCCCTCCCCTTAGGCACTGGCTGACAGCCATGCTCTAGTGCTCCCTGGCTTCTGTCTTGAGCCACTGAAGGCAAGTGCCTGCATTTCCGGAATCCAAAGCGAATGTGTGTTTATTTGCTAATTGGTTCAATCTCTGCAGTTTAGACTAACCTGCAAAGACTGGATCAATTCAGCCTTGGGCTTTTTGACCATCTGTTCTTGAAGTTCAGGAGTTCTTGAAAAGGAAAACTACCTAAAGCTCTGTCCTCTGGCCATTTCCAAATGCTGTATGGTCTTTTAAAAAGACTGCTCTGCCATTCTTTGCCTTGAATAAGATCTGGACAGACAATCAAATAATATATTTGGTGGTTAATTACCAAACTGTTCTTTTCCCTGGATAGCTGTGTGAGGGGAAAGTAGTCAGCCTTTGACTATCACGTCCCTAAACTCATACAAAATAGTTTAAGCTCCTGTCTGCCACAACCCGAGTGGTCCACAATCATTCATAGGGCTGGCAAGGAAATATGAAGATATGGCAGTCCTGATTTAAACACTTTGGTTTAAAATCATGATCTAATCAAGGATCAGGATAAATGGATATGGGAGGGCATGAGTGCAATGAATTATTCCCTGTTCCATGGATCTATACTGGAATACTGGGGTAAATTGTGTACTGGGGTGAACATGTGTAGAGACCTCTCTGGCCCTGTGCTCCCATCAATCTCTCAAGAAGACCTACACAGATTTATGGGTTCCACTGGATTATGAAAACCGAGCCATATGCAAGTCAGACAAAGTTCCATTAACTAAAAGCTGAAAAAGAAGTTCTACTATCCCAAATTAAAAAAAAAAATCCTATCTGTTATGTGAGAGTGCTCCCCCCTCCCTCTGTCCCAGAGGATGAAGTGGCAAATGCTTCAAATCCAGTTGTCTTTCAGACATTCATATAATAAAAGTACTATCTCTTTTACTCTTCCCTTATTTTAAGTATGGTCAGCCACATTTCTGTTGTAGCTGTCCCATGCAATTTTCTCTCTCACCAATCTTAAACCTGAGAGAGAAAGAAAGAGACCATCAAACTACTATCACAGCCAATGACCTTTTCCCTTTGAAGAATTAAATGCCTATGCTAGAGGATATGATTCTTTCTGCCCTTTGGAAGTCTAGGAGGCTGATAGATTGGCCTCAATGTTCTTTCAGTTTTACTTCTATAGCCTGTTTTGATATGACCCTTCCACCTCTAATCCAAAACTCAATTATTTTCTCCTTCTAAAGAATATCTTTGTTCCTGGCAGGTAAACAGGGGATGTTGAAACCTCACAATTCATGAACTCCCACCATTTTCTCACTTACAAATCTCTCTTTCAATGAAAAAACAAAGTCACAGATACATTAAGGCATGGATTAATAATGATATTTGCAATCTTCTTAAGAGGGAATCAGTTTGGTCTCATGTTGTATCCAAAAATGGGCCCTACCTTTCTTCAGAATTTAAACATGCCAACCACAAATGAATCTTCTCCCTAGGGTTTTTTTCCGGCTAGAGGATGATTTTGCTCCTCTCAGCTGCTAGATGAATGTAGAGAATGGCAAGACTGCAGTCAGAAGCTGATATTTACATCTCAGCCTTGACAGTACCAATGAGGATCACACAGCACATGCAATTTTTCCAGTGTTTATATACTCCTTTGAAGAGAAAGATCCCCTGGCTAGTTTGCCAACTTTTTACTATGCTAGACTACAATACAATAGCTAGCTATATTAGCTACAATTTAACAGTAATGCCTGTAGGAAAGATCTTTATTTCACATGCCCTGCAGACGCACAATCGAGTTACATCTCAAATTATAGTACATTAGATAAAACATATGTTTTACATTAGCTATATTATAAACTATCAGAAAAAAAATGTGAACTGCTTTTACATTACATATAGAGGACTCAGGCAACACGTACATAAAAAAAATCCATTCACCTTTACTCTGATAAAGAATTCAGTTCAACTGGTGAATATGACAGATATTACAGTTAAAAAACGAGAAAAAGATCACAACATCTGAATGTTAATAAAAGTTTTAATTTCTACTCTGTCACACTTTCCTTTTACAAAATATCCCAGTGACCAAGCATTTCACACCCTTCAACTTCACCTATACTTAAAATAAATATTAACTATACAGTGGGCACATCTGCATGAGATGATTTACTGTGCAGCAGACTAACTTGCTATGCAGTAAAGCATCACCGTCTACACATGTGTGGCAATTAGGTGTAGCAGACTAATTTAGTGCACTGTCAGATAATCCCATCAGATACAAGTAGTATCTGGCAGGGCAACAAATTACTGTGCTTAAATGTATGTGTAGACAGTGTCATTGGTGTGGGGGCCCAGGGGGAATCGAGGATCGGGAGTCCTTGGGAACGCTAGCTGGGGTTGCGGCTGCGATCCTGTGATGGGTAGATGGGTACTCTCTATCACCGGAGTGGAATTAGGCACAAACGAGACACGTATCAATTGGAAAAACAGAGGTAGCTTTACTTACACTGTAGAGTCGTATACAGCGCAGGCAATCGTAGTTGCAACAATTCTATTCTTTAATCGTTAATCGAGGAGCTCTTGTAGACTGGGTAGCTCGGGTCTAACTCAGGCATGCAACACGGAGGATATGTCGCAAGGCTTCGCCGACGGGGAGTCGTTGGCAGGTGATCAAGCTGCTGCAGTTCCACTCCAGGGGGAATCGCGGAGTTCTCCAACTAGGGCGGAAACGCCCCTAACCTTTTATATGGCTAGCGAGACAATTGCCAGCCGCCACATGGGAATAATTTAACATCAGCCAATCACATTATGCAAATCTGCATTTCCTCGGCGGGAACTCTATCCACGCCGGAACTCTTCACCATGCCGAGACTTCCCCTGCCTTACCGTGCCTTGTGCTAGAAAGTTCCACTGTGTCGAGGCACTGATTCAAATCAGCTCTGACAATTGGGATTAGTTTACTAATCAAATTGAGCCAGAGTATATTCAGTCTCATTAACTGAAAGTGTAGATGCACCCAGTTTATATTTCAACAAGCCCAGATCTTCCTGGAAGCAATGATCTGAAGTGGCTGTTTAAGTACATCATTACCACCACCACTACCAACACGAGTAATATGGCCACAGATTACCTATTAATCCTCTTGAGTTCCTAACTGGGTTTAAGATCTTTTGTATAGTCATACACTTCAGTTTACAAATACCTCTGCTCTAGAAACCTAGTGGCAGTACTACTACTGCTAACACTACTGGATAAAATAAGCTGCGGAGGAAAATTGTTCTGAAGTTAAGCCTCAATGATTTTTTTCTCCCCTTGTTAAGAACTGTTCTTCAAAATGACATAGAATTATTCATGCTTTTAACCTTTCTGTAATCTGCAGTGTTACAGATGCTAAGATATCTCAAGAGCATAACAATTTTTTCTTGTTTTATTTAAATCTAAATAATAGTGTTGTCTCAGTAATCTCTTCTTTCTAAGAATTAAAAACACAGTCTGTCATTTCACCTTGAAAACCCTTCTCTTTAAAAGATAAGCAACAGGACATAATGGATGGCATCATTCTTATTGATCTTTTCTTGGTATGTTCCCAATGGTAGCCTCTGTGTAAAATACCAAAAGCTGTTTCTAACTGAACAGTTTAAATCCCATAGGAAATCATTTTTTCCTATGCTTCTTTCTGTCTTACTTTCCTGCATCCCTCTCTTGATAATGAAGGGTGCCAGCACATTCTTTACAAGCCTTATGACTTTGGTAACCTATGAATCATCCTGCAGAACAACTTTTCATGTACACGGAAGAGGTAAAAGCAGTATAGCTGCACACAGCCAGAAAAAAAAAGAGTCTATGCCTGACATACTAAGACAAAGCACTGTTTCACTTGCACTAAATTGTTAGAGAAGAGACAGCTCTTGGTGTATTATTTTTCTAGACAAAAGTACAAACTATCCAGCATATATATATATATAATGTTAAAAAAGTTCACATCACAAAACCCCCACTTTTTTCATTGAATGCATATACAGCTTTTTTTCTATTAAAAACTTTGTATACTTATTGCATGGATATAACATGGCATTGAAATATTAAAAGTTTGTAAAACCAGGCCTTTTATTTAAATACCTTATCCTAATATTAGTTACCACAAACAGTAGAAATATATGTTGACACATATGGTAAAATGGGACTGCACACAAATTGTCCAAGGAAATGCTGTGCGTATACTACATGTTATAGAACGGGGATTTTCAACCATTTTTGGTTGGTGTACCTCTGGTGGCCAGTTGAGAAACAGGGAGTCCCCCCAGCTGTTCAACAAGCAGGAGCAGTGGGGGCCGCACACAGCGACAAAACCAGAAGTGCGGGCAGCAAAACTGGAAGTGCCCCCGCCTCTCTGCGCCACTGCCTTATACCCTCATGGCTTTCCCAAGTACCCCCAGGGGGACGTGTGCCCCTGGTTGACAACCCCTGCTATAGATCAAGAATCCATATTCTTTGAAACCCTACGCACCATCAGTTTAATAATTGTTCTATAGTCCATTACTGACTTCCCTGCTTCTCCAGTTTCAAAGAATGAGTTCCATTCTCTTGCACGCTGGAAAGTATTTTCTCACCAATTGCTTTGTCCTCCTGTAAATTACAGGAATTCCTGTCTTGTACATCTGGAGGCCCTTGCAGTTATGCCTAAAGATTGTAAGATTAAAAATTATCCCCAGATATTTGTGTATTAAATGAGCATTAATAAAGAAAAATGAAAACAGAGGTTGAAGTGAAAAATGAAAGTGAAGTTTTTGGTTGAATTGCAAAGTGGAACAAAATAAAATATTACAGAAGTGATTACATACACTATAGGCAGTACACAACAGTAACACACAAATTAATCACTGATATCTTGTAAATTCAGTGCAGCTCAAGTCATGTTTCCCCCACTCTACCACAAGTCATTATCAATAGATTTTCAATACTACTATACCAGACTTCATGGACCAAACAAATCCAGAAGCTACAGCAGCACTGCTGTTCCTGACTCTCTTGTGACAGTATCCAGTTCATTGCCAATAAAAGGTGAACTCTGATAATAATAATATGCTAGCTCTACTACTCACATTAATCTGTGCTGGTACGCTAGAACATCCACGAGCAAGAGACACACACTTAACTTTAGGGCTGTTATCTGGATTAGCCAGTAAGAAACTATCTTTTACATTACAGCAGTCCTGCTCCACTCTTGTTGCCATTGTGCACATAAGCAACATAACAGAAAAATGTTACCTAACAGAAATATGTCAAATTTTCCACAAAAGATTTAGGTGGACATAAAGTAAATAAAAGGTAAATAAAAGGTTCTTTTCCCAAGCAGATCATTGAACAATATGGTCGGATATTCTCTTTCTGGCATTGATATGTATATGTGATTTTACAGCAAGATGAGTCAGTACCAATTGCGAACAGCTGCGTCACAAAAACAGGAACCCAATTCTGACCCAAACATCCTACTTTCACCCTGAAGTAGGATGACAGACATACCATTAATGATATGCTGCCACTTCTAACTTTAAATGCTAATAAGCACGAAGCAACTTAAATGTTCATTATGGAATGGTTATCAACATTACTTCAACCAAAAACAAGTGTGTGAATTAATCTTTAGTACATTATTGGAATTAAGCTTTTGAAACATCTCAAATTTGCTGTAAACTGTAATATTCATAACTAATCTGTCATAGATGAGTATATTTCCATATGCATCAACCCTACATCCAAGGGGTTATCTTTAAAACAAAACGGCTTTTATTTTGCGTTTAAAACAACTAATGAAAATAAAAATGCCTAAAATCAGCTTACGTATGCCAATTTTTTTTGCAATAGATCATAATTTGGAGAGGGGAAGAACAGCTAAAGATGAAAAGACTGGCATTTCAATAGTGGTTTTTATTTAAGGATTTGGGGAAAAAAACTAACTATACACTTCTTTGTGAAATATTTGGGTATTATTTATTTCCATTTTATAGAGGGTGAAACTGCAGAGTAACTGAATGGATGTCCCTAGTAAGTACATCTAAAAATTGAACTGTGACTTTGAAGGCCTGATCTTGCTGACCTTGCAAACCCATTTAATTTAAGCACTATGATTTGTTCTTTACAAAGCAACATTTTTGTCAAATTTCCAAAATCTGAATGCCCCAAAATTTTGTGCTAAGTGAACTGCCTGTGATAACCAATAAGCCTGTGGCAAACTTAGGATCAGAGACACAGATCACAGATTTTGTCTTAATAAGCGTTGCTTTAATTTAAAGGTCTCTTCAGAGTCCATCACTTAACTGAAGATGTCTAAAAAACATTTGTCAGAGCCACAACTAGATGAAAACATGCAGCTGGGCAAAGCCATGTTCAAAAATAGGCTTTACAGAGACCTCTTAAATTTAATTGCCATACTGAATTTATACACAATCAGCAAAAGGCATCTTACACACATATGGACTGCAATATTTTATAAAACAAGAGTCTGGATTTTCAAAGCATTAAGACAGATTAATTAGTATTTATGACTAATAGTTATACTTTGGGGGTGTCAAACTCTCACAGTCCCATGGGCTGGGTAAGGCAGTTGGGTCTGATCTGCAGGCCAGATCTGGAGGATAAAGCAATGTCGTCTTAGCCCCGGGGCTGCCTACAGGGCTGGAAATGTGGCAGCAGCAATGTTAATTGCTGCATTCCCAGAGTCACGGTAGCCAACACTTATCTCACTGCCAGATTTCCAGCCCTGCAACCTAGATGACACAGCTTCATGGTCTGGATCCATCCTACAGAGCTGGAAATTGGGTGGTACTGGTAGGATATGTGGCAGCAGTGTTAATTACCGTAGCCAGGAGCGGTAGCAATTAATGCTGCCACTACTAACCCTACTGCCAGTGGGTAGCCCTGCAACCAGGATTTGGAGCACAGAGGCAAGGCCAAACATTTGGCAGCAGGGCAAGCAGTGACTACCATAACTCCAAAAGCAGTACCAATTAATACTGCCGCCCTCACCTTGTTGCCAACTTTCCAGCTGTGCGTGGAACTCCATGAGCCCGATGTCTGACATTCCTGATATATTTGATTAAGCAACATTTTTGGCACATAGCTGATTATTCTAATCCATTAAAATAGTTTTGGAGATTCAGGTTTTGTACTAGGCCAATATTTTAGATTTGAAGAATTGTTATCTTTAGTAATTACTGTTATAACTAATAGTATACATATCCTTTTTTTTTTTTTTTTATAAAAGCTTTTCTTCATTTAGGCTTTTTAGCACCCCCTCCACTCCCTTCCTATTCCTCTAAAAAAAAAAAAAAACAACCTGGGGCTTTGTTTGCTTTTATCCAGGGCCTAATTCCATTCAGGTTGAAGTCAATGGGCTAGGGACAAATATTACACATAAACTGGTTTAAGTTATCAGAACCTCATTTAAACTTGTAACAGAACGTAAGTTCAGTGCACATAAACCCATTTTAAAATGGCTGAAACTGGTTTAAGATAAACTTAGTAGAATGTAGTATCAGACTTAACTGATTTGGGTCAAACTGGTTTATGCAATGTCTGTCCCAGACCCCTTTCTGGTTTAAGTTAAACCAGAGTCCCCCAGCATCCCAGATGCTTTGCAGCTCTGGGTTGGGCTGTGCTCTCTGCTCCAGAGAACAGGGCTGGCCCTACCCCTTTGCTCCATAGCCAGAGCTCCAGTAGAGACTGCAGCCACAGCAGGGTCTACCTGGCTTTCCCCTGTCCCACCCCTTCTTTGCTACTGAAGCAGGAATTCCCTGCTTCCCTCCCTATCATCACCCACAGCATGGACCCCAGCCCCATGGACCCTAGGCATGTGGTATGCTAGCTAATGCTGAGAAGTGCCTGTGTGTGTCAGACAAAACCATGTCCGCTTAGGGTTTTTTGGAGCTAATCAACAGGTCAGCTGGTAATGTCCCTCCATTCCTTCCCTGGAAAAAGCTGTTTAAGAAGACCTTGAACTAATGAGAGAGGCTTTTGTTTTGTTGATAAGCTGATAAACTCTGTGATATCAGGCCCCTGCTGGCTCTCAACTGTCAAGGTTTGCAGACAGTATGAAGACACAGGAAGAAGAAGATTGAAAAAGGTCAGTATCATCAACAAATGCATGCACTGCATACTGTACACCTCCCCCACCCTTGCCTCAGAGTGCTAGCAGGGGTGGGGTCTGGCAACACTCCTGACCCTTGAGCAGTGAGCAGGGAAAAGCCTGGGACTGTGCCCTCCCTAAACAGAGCATCCTGGCAGGGCCTGGTCATGCCCCCCCTCAGCTCAGTAGGGAAGGGAGGGCTGCTCTAGCACCCCCCCAGCTTCCAGCTTAAGCCACTGCAGACATGTGCCTGCATTTCTTCAGTCCAGAGGTAATGTCTGGACAGTTGCAAACCGGTTCAACCTAGGCAGGTTAGACTAACCTGCAAAGATTGAATCAATTCAGGCTCAGGCTTTTTGAATGTCTGTCCCTAGCCTGGAAGTTTACCCACTCCTCAGTTAGTAATGAATCACCCTGCATTGGCAAGTAGGGCACAATTGGGATCTGATCCCTGATCCCAAAAGCATGCTTCCTTCCAGGTATGTGTGGCATGGCAGGAAGTGTTATTGCTGGAACCAGGAATCCAATCCCATCATGCCTGCCAGAGGCCCTAGTCAAAATAATGTATTTTTGCATTTAAAGAAAGCTTATGTTCCATTCTGACGAGTCCTGCTCCAATTTAGTTTAGGTGTTAAAAGAGTATAAAAAGTATAAATGTAAAATTAAAAAAAAAACCAAACAATGAACAACACTGATATTTAGCAACATTTAGCACTACCTTATGTCTCCAATCAACTGCCAGCCACTTAGAACCATCTGCTGCTTTTTGGTACATGCAGGGATGTTGAAAGATAAGTGTCGCAGAGCACTGAGGTGCCCTGCTCCTAGAGGGCAGAAACTGCCAGAGGAAAAGCTCTGGCAGTGCATAGGGAGCCCTAGCAGGGAATAGGAGCCCACCTGTGGGTTGCCAGGGCAACTGGAGGGAGCAAATGACCCACACCTGCCAGCGGTCAGCTGCCTGTAGGAGGCAGAGGCTGGCTCTTATAAAGCCCAGGGCTGAGACTGGGCTGGCAGTTCCCTGCCAGCAGCTAGAGAAGCAGGAGCTCTGGGAGTAGGGATGCGAGATGCAGCGAGACCCACAGGTACTGCCTAAGCCAGATAACAGAAGGCAGCTCTAAGATGTCGGAGCAATGTGGTTACAGCCAGGTGGCTTATAGTTATGTAGTAACCTAGGGGCTTGTGCTTTGTTTTGTTATTACACCAGTGGCTAGGGTGAGGCTATAAGGGGTTGGAGAAAGCCTCAGGGGGAACCCCCAGCGGTGTGGGAACCCCGGCGCCAGGGAGGGTGCAGTGTACTCATTGTGGATTCACAACTAAGTGTGAGGACCCTAGCGCCAGACTGGGCGCAGTATCCTCATAAAGGGACCCACAGTGGTGTGGGGGCCCCGGTGCCAGTGAGGGCGCAGCTTATGGGGTGCTTAGACCCAAGCCCCAGGTGGGGCACTATTGAGAAGCCCTAGCGTGGGTGTGGCGAGCCCCAGGAAGGGGGCAACTTTGAGAAGCCCAAGTGTGGGCATGACGAGCCCCGAGAGAGGGCGACAGTGTACGTAGAAAGAGAGAGAGAGAGACAGACCAACGTCAATTCCATCTGCGAGGCTTGGGGTGTGGTATCAGGGGTGGTTGGAGCCACACATAGCCCATAAGGCTAGGGTGCCCCAAAGCACCCATTTGTAGAACAAGACCCACGAGGAGTCTGGGAAACCACGGGGTCTGAATAAACATAGAGACGTGTCCGAGAGGGCATAAGGCAGCCTCCCAACCAATTCAAACCATCAAAGACGTGGCGGGCGAGTAATAGAGGGTGTCCTTGGGCCAACTTGACACAGAGAGGGGGCCTTAAGGAGATCACGGCCCTCCTGCAGGACCCTGCCATGACAATAAGCTATAATAGAAGTTACAGTCAAAAACATTTTGTAAGTGTGTGTGGTATATAACAAAGAGAAACATATCCAGGATACACATTTTACAAACTTGTGACTAATGCATTTACCTTGATAAATACTTGGGAATTTAGGGAATAATTAAATGAAGCAAACAAACCAATCTTACAAAATCAGGCTTTTGTGCTGAGAAAAACCATCCAAAAGTGCCAAAACAGCTGATTGTTCAAAGATGCTCAGACATTCTACAACACAAGTCACGCAATCATCTGTGCTGAAATTCAGGATTTCCCTTTTATACATTTCATTTCTTGTCTACTATGCCCATGCAGCTTCTTGTGGTCTCTGTGCCTAAACTTCTCACAACCTGATCACTTACTGGCAAACTGGCTGAGAGGCAAATTGTAATGGCCAGTCTAATCTGTACCTTACTGGTGGCTATAAATTAGCCTGGGGTCTTCCCAACTATTTGACAAATCTATAGTCATGGCTTTCATAAATTCCAAGACTACACTAGCACTACAAACTCTAAGCTGTGGACAGGCATTATGCTTGTAGAGCTCTAAAAACAGGTGTGCAAATGTGCATTCTGCCTGTAGCACTACATAAATATTCCTAGTGAAACAGGAACTTCTTGGTAAGCCCAATGTTTTCTACAGCCACATGTAATATAGTGCCACAGAGGGTCTCTTGCTCCTCCACATCCCATAATGCTCCACCCTTCCCTAGCTCCTTTGAGGGAGGAATGGTAAACAGCTGGTTCAATGACAGCCCACCAAGCATTTTTGGTGACTTAGTAGTGATCCAGCCAGGGGGCTCAAAACATACATACACCCCCGCTAGAGCTATATTTTTGTGGCAATTACCGTGGCCCTTGCAGCACTATAAACACACGTGTCAATGGCCTAACATGATCAAAATCATTAGTCTATCTCTACATATTTAATAGACTGGCTTAAAATTCATTAAAATTTAGAAACAGCGAATTGTAAATTCTACTGATTTTCCAATCAGTTGCTTCACTTTCAAACTTTCTCCACAAACCATGGTGGTTTGAAACTTACCAAATAAATAAAAATATAAACAAAACCAAAATAAAATAGAAGTTACCCCAGAAATCAAATTTTCATGTAAATCCATGAATCCAGAAGCTAGGGCTTAAAAAAACAAAATCCCAAACCTGTGAGACTTGCAATAAAATTATGAGGACTGAAAATTCTAGGATGACCTTGAATAAAGAGTTCAAGAACGTTCTTCATGTAAGGAATATAACGGTATAATTAAGCCAGTGAACGAATCTTTTATCCCTAATGATCAGTTTATATTTCTATGGATATCTTTCAAGGAAGAGAGTACCATGTGCTTCTCTCATATCATTGTACAATCAGCAGTAAATTTACTCCTAATTTAGAAAAATGTTCAAGTCAGTGAAGGATAAGGTGCAGAGTCCTTACCCATCTTTCATGGGGCTCCTGAACAATGCCTGAATAACTAGAAAGGAAGTAGCGAGAAGTACACTATTATTATTTGTAAAATGTGGAGGTTGGTGTGGTGATAAACTAATCCACAATGCAAATTCAGTAGTACTGAAAGTAGAGATTACTGTTTTTGAACAGAGTAGTACTCTGGACTGGCCTGCCTTTTCTTTTCCTGTTTTCATAGCAAGGATGCCTGCATATACCAATGTGGTAATGTCACAATAGCTATTAAATATATCAGTCCTTTCCTCATCACCTGTTTTTTTCCTTCCCTGTTAAGAAATGGCAAAGAAAATTGTTATTTATGTACTTCTAAAATTTTCTTCTTTGAACATCTTTTGCCAAAAGTATCTTGTTTAGTGCATTTATATTTTCTCATCTTGTCATTACTGGTCTTGTACAATCACTAACTTCAGTCTTCTTCAAGTTTCTGACTTCATTAACTATTAAATTAAAATGTCTGTGCATTAAACAGCAGCCACATTTAGTCTGTTAAAGTCATATTTTACATAACTAGGGGATTGTTTTCTCTTCTTGAGTATTTTTTTTCTGTAGCGTTCCAGCTATGCTAAACCACTCTTCACTTCTCATTTCTCTGCTTCCATTTACTTGGATCCAAAATCCCAACAAAAAAAAAGTGTTACAAGGAGTAGCAAGAGTGACTCACGAGCCAGTACTTTTGGTATTTGGACTGTTCCATTATGGATCTGGTGGACACAATGCTGAAGCAAGCACACTAAAATATAAGTAAAGGTTTTCTGAAGAAAGTCTATACAAGGGGGTGGCAACGTTTTTGGGGAAGAGTGCCAAAAACATCTGCAACCACAACTGGTAAATGTTGGAGTGCCGGGGCAGACAGCGGGGAAGCTGTGAGGGGCCTGATCCTGGTTGTGGCAGTGCAGCCTCGGCCCCTTCCCCACTGTCTGCCCCGAGAAGCGCGTGCCAAGCAAAATGCCTTCACATGACACACACTGGCACCCATGCTGGGGATTGTTGACCCTTGGTCTACACACACACACACACACACACACACATACACAATGTATTCAGATTGCGCCATTTCTGGGATATAACTTCTGGCAAATTGGGTAACAATTACAAGTCCAAATTTTAGCTTCTTACTCAAGCTTTGCTATACCGCAAGATCCATCTCTGGGAGTGTGTACTTACAGAATGACACCGATTTAATGTGAGATATGGCTTGTACATGGGAAAAGTGAATTGATCAGGTATTGATTCAAGCTAAAATTATCCGTCCTTCATTAATGGTTCAGCAACTTTCTCTTTCCCACTGCTGGGGTAGCAAGTTAGTATAGTGCAATGAGGATCTAAAAGGGAGCCAGCAATTATTAACATACTTTATTTATACACAGTTTCGCATCCTACTCTCATAGGGAAACTAGCAGGCTGTGGAATGGATGCTTACAGTCAGGTGGGTGGCCAACTGGCTTAGGGACCACATCCAGAGAGTGGTGGTGGATGGATCGTTTTCAACCTGGAAGGAGGTGGGCAGTGGTGTCCCGCAGGGTTTGGTCCTTGGACCGGTGTTATTTAATATCTTCAGCAGTGATTTGGACGAGGGTGTGGAGAGCACCCCCTCCAAGTTCGCAGATGATACCAAGTTATGAGGCAAAGTTAACACAACAGAGGGCAGGGAGTGGGTACAGGCCGACCTGGACAGGTTGGATCAGCGGGCAGAACGAAATAGGATGCAATTCAACAAAGATAAATGCAAGGTACTCCACCTACACAGGAGGAATCCCCAGCACACCTATAGGTTGGGGGATGACATCCTCAGCAGCAGAGAGGGATCTTGGAGTCATAGTTGACTCCAAGACGAATGTGAGCCAGCAGTGTAACGAAGCCATCAACAAGGCCAATCACACCTTGTGCATTAGCAGATGCATGACCAACAGATCGAGGGAAGTGATGCTCCCCCTCTGTGCGGCACTGGTCAGGCCGCAGTTGGAGTACTGTGTCCAATTTTGGGCGCCACACTTCAAGAGGGACGCGGAGAATCTGGAGAAGGTTCAGAGGAGGGCCACTAGCATGATTAATGGCCTCCGTGAAAGACCCTACGAGGGGAGGTTGAGGGATCTGAATCTCTTCAGCCTTCACAAGAGACATCTGAGGGGAGACCTTGTAGCTGCCTATAAGTTTATCAAGGGAGGTCAACAGGGAATTGGAGATGAGCTATTTACCAGAGCGTCTCTTGGAGTAACTAGGAATAATGGGTGCAAACTAGTGGAGAGTAGGATCAGGTTAGGCATTAGGAAGAATTTTTTTACACTGAGGGTGGCCAGAATCTAGAATGGGCTTCCAAAAGAGGGGTATCATCACCTAAATTGGAGATCTTCAAGAGGAGGCTTGATAGATACCTGCCTGGGGTCATTTGACCTCGGTCCTCTTTCCTGCCAAGGGCAGGGGGTCAGACACGATGATCCTTTGTGGTCTTTCCCGAGTCTACAATCTATGAAACATCCGCTATCAGTTCCTGCACTGCAGAGATCCAGTAGAATAAGGGCAAATAAGAGACAACGGGCCAAATTCTAGGAGAACATAATTCTGTTGCCTATGGTTCAGCGTCCTGTGGGCCTAAATGCAATACAGAGTATAATGGCACATGATAAACTGCAGGGTTAACAAAGAATAATTATTTTACCTGCTTTGTCTATGGATTTTTTTCTTCTCCTCTTTTCTTTTTGCCTAGTGGCACAGACTGCTTCTAAAGGTAAGGCTCCTGTTAGCTAATTAATTATTTTCCTCTCAAAAGTCAGACTTGTTGAATACTTAATTGAATTCTCCTTACTCATGTTTTTTTTCTTCCTGCAGTAATTTCCAATTTGTCTCTTCACTTCCCCTGCTTTGGTAACCAAAGTTAATTTCATTTCTCACGAAATAGTACACTTGACCGCAAAACCAGCCTTAGGGAAAATGGTGTCCTGGGAGAACTTTTATTTTGGTATCCCCCTCACCCCACCAAGTCAGCAGCACAGTTCAGCACAGTACACTGTGCTGCTGTGGCCCAGTGTGGCCCAGTCTGATGAAGAGGCAGAGCTGCCCATATCGTCTGGTACAAAAAAAACAAAAAAACATCTTGCGGGTTAGAAGGCAAGGTGCAAGGGGATAAGAAAACGAATAAAAGGCAGGTTGATTTAGATATTGCAAAGAAAAATTTTAAAAGTGGTAAAAGGTTCTTAAGCCACATGTCACATATTGGGGTACCAGGGGTGGCCATGACACCCCCTGGAAGCTCCAGGACCATGCCCACTCTGCCCCTAGGGCACCTTCTCATGTCACATATTGGGGTACCAGGGGTGGCCATGACACCCCCTGGAAGCTCCAGGACCATGCCCACTCTGCCCCTAGTGTACCTTCTCATCTCCCCTGCCATGCCTTGATGGAAATAGGATAAGAAGGAAGCTTCCCAGATCTTATTACAATAACCACCCAGATTGTGGTCATGGACCTGTGGGCCAATTGCATGGCTCATACCTCACCTACACCATGTCCTATGCCTCAGATGGTATCCTTGCAGATGTTTTGCCAGTCACTGCTACAGTTCCTCTCTAGGCCTTCCAATGCATTCGTCTCTCAGCCCCACTCTGGTCCTCAGACCCCTCAGTCTCTCTCCTGGCCCCTCTCCAGTTGCCAGACCCCTTGTCTCACCCAATTCACTCCCTGGGCCACCAGGTCCCTCGTTCTTTCTCAGGCCCCTTTCTCTGGGCTACCAGGCCCTGCAATCACTCTCCTGGCCCCTCTCCAGGGTGTTAGCTCCTATGTATTCTCCCAGCCACTCTCCAGGCCCTCACCCCCATCCAGCCCTATGCTCTATTCCCAGCCCCTTGCTGAGTCACTGGACCCTCATGGTCCCAGTCTTTCCTAGCTCTTCACTGGGCCTCTGGACCCACAAGGTCCTAGCTTTCCCTAGCCCCACATTGGACCTCTGGATCTGCATGATCCCAGTCTTCTCCAGCAAAGTGCTTTTCTTTTGGGGTGTGCTCCCCTAGCCTTCCCCCTCCACAGGGCCATCCACAAAGCAGTGGGAGCTGAGGCTTTCTGGTGCCCCATCCTCGCCTTCCCCTGAAGTGGCCCATGTATGGCATTTCATGGAGGCTGCCCTGCCACAGGCAGCCCCACCATACCAACCAACCCTAGTAGAGTGCAGTTTTAGGTCTTACTGGGGACCAGTCTTCAGGCCTATCTGATCTTATATGTCCTACACTCCTCCTGGGCTGCTAACCACTGGGTCCCCTGGCCCTGCTTCCATCTGTACTTTGAGTCCTCCATCTCTGGCCCCAGCTCACTCTCAGACCCACCAGTCATTGTCATCCTGGGCTGTATGCTCCTTAACCTCTTTCTATCTTGGCTGGGCCCCCCCCCCCCCCCCCCAGGGACTTTTGGCCTCTCCTAGGACTTGGTCCTGCCTCAAGGCCAGTCAAGAACTCCAGGCCCACCCAGCTCTAGCAGTCTCCGCTGTGTTCCATTTCACCCTTCAGCCCTGCCTGGCCCCTGGCCCCCACACAGGCCAGACAAGATTCCCAGGGTCAGTCCTCTGGCTGTCTACCCCTTCATCTCTGTGGGTCCACCCTCTTGGACCTGTCCATGGATCTCTCTCTCTCTCTCTCTCTCTGCAGGCTCAGAGCCCTCCATAGGTCTTCCTACACAGCTCCTTCCTTCTCTGGACACAACCTGGCCCCTCAATAGGCCTACCAACTCTCAGCCCCTCTCCTAGGACTCACCTGATTTCTCATTAGACCTCTGTGGACTTGGCCTCTCTTTCTCCAGGCTTTTCAACAGGCCCACACTCCCAGCCCCCTTCTCGGGGCTCTGGACCCCACACTGGGTCCCTAGAAACCTCCTCCATCCCCTTAGTTCCTACCCAAACCTCCAGATGCCATTCTCCTTGCTGGCATTCAGGAGCTGCAGCCTTTCTGCTGGGTGATGTTTCTTTACCAGCTCCCAAGATGTTACTGCCAGCCCTGCTCTCAGGGTCTGAACTTATACCATGTCTACACCCAACCCTCCTCCAACCAGGAGACTCCCTTACCATCAGGTGACTCCCTTGCTCAGGCATAGCCTCACCTGCCTGCCTTCCTGGGTCAGCTGATTCTGCAGTTAGCCCTGACCCTCATCTGCCAGTGGTTCAGTGGGCTGCCTGAGCACTTAATGGCATGCGCATGAAGTGCCCTGCCACACCATATAATTTAAAAAGTGAAAGAGAAGGAAATGGGACAGCTATGCAGGAAGGATGATCTAGGTGTGGCTCCTGAAATTAAGCATTTGTCTTCAGTTTTCAATAAGGATGATAATGAAATACATGAGGGCAAATTAAGGATGACTAATGGAAAGGGAAATATTGAAAAGAAAACTGTCACAAAGTGGAAGCAAAATTCCAACTGCTTAATGCTCTTAACAGGGAGGATTAGATAGTATTCCAACTTTAAATCCAGTAGGCATGTGTAACAGGGGGCCATCCCGGGGCCAGGTCTGTTCTCATCCCACCCCGCTAAGTAGGGCAGTCTGCCCAGTCTCGCCTGCCACCACTTTGCTGTTCTTAAACCTGGTGTGTATACATATGGGAGGCTGCCTATTTTAATGCCCCGATGCTGGGGGGGGGACGGGGGTGCTATACATGACTCTGACCTTCCCTTATCATGCCCCTTGAGTTGCTCTATGCTCCAGCTCGAGGCCGGGCCAAACTCAGCCCCTTGCTAGGCCTTAGGCATCCACTTTCACTCTGCCCCACTAGGCCTAATTTATACTTCTCCCCTCTCACTGGGGCCTCTCACACTCCATCCTCTCTCACTGGGCCACACACAAACTGTCCTACTCCCTTGAGTGACCACATAGGCCATCAGGCTTGCCTATTCATATTCCTTGGCTGGCCAGCATGCAGACTCTCGGGCCCTCTTGCGACCCTCATCTGAACAGTGACCAGCTAATTCACCTTGCCATAGGCAGAGCACTGACCCAAGCCCCTCTCTGGGTACCTCATCATTCTTGTCCCCTCTTTAGGGCTAAATACTCTCCCCTTTCACCCATGACTCCCACTGAGCTACAATACTTGGACTCAGGCCCAACTATGGCCTCAGGCATTCAAAGTTCAACCTTGGCCTCCCTGCCCTCTCCTGGGGCTTCAACTCATGCCCTCACCTTAGGGGCTGCTACTCACTGCCCCTTCTCTGGGGCTTCACTACTACAGCCCCTTCCGAAATAGGGCTCGGATGCTTTCTGCCAAGCATACCTGGCCCACACTACTCACACTGGGCTCAGGTCTCTCTTCCTAGATGTACCTGGCCCCACTACCCTCCAGTCTTAATGACCCACTGGATGGTGGGGGCTGGGATTATCAGTGCCTCTACCTGCCTTTCACCAGGGAGGTAACTGGCCTGGCATTTCTGGAGGACTGTCCCACCACAGACAGCCCCACCAGATCACCCTTCCCCACCAGGGTGCAGTTTTTGGTCTTACCCTGGGCTGAGCAGGCCTACCTGCCTTGGTCTTACCCCTACTTGACTATGTGTTATTGTTTCAGCCTGCTGTCTCACTGAGCCTTCTCCTGCTAGACAGTTATGTCCCCCTCATCGAGTGGACGTTCAGCCTCCTTAGGCTCTGGCCCTGCCTCCAAGTCAGTTGGGGTGCCAGATATCCCATCATGGCCCAGGCCTGCCGCTCACTTCATTGCCCTTCAGCCCTCTGGCCCTGGCCCTCTTGCATTGACCAGTCAGGGTGTTCTGGTCCCTGCACCACAGCAGCTGACCTTAGGCAGCAGGGGTTCCCTCCTGGGCCTCATCACACAGCTCTCTCACTCTGGGCTTACTCAGAGCCCCAGAAGTCTTAATAACATAGCTCTGCTCTCAACTGGGCTCACCTGAGCCCCAGGCCTCACCCCTGCCTGTTCTGCATCAGGGGCTTGCCTAGCCCTGTGTAGGCCTGCAAACCATAAGCGCCTTCACAGGCTGGGCCTTGTTCTCTTTAGGCCCAAAGCCTTCTCTCTGGGATTTGAGCCCTCACTGGGCCCCTAGGAACCTCCTGCCATCCCCATAGTTCCTCCCTTACCTCCATGGTATTATGAGCAGCAGCTCAGCCGGGTGTTATTGCTCCCTGGCTGCTTGCAGCTGACTGCTGGCTCAGCCCTGTCGGCCTGGATCTAAAATGGCCACCTCATCAGAGCTGGCCCACACCTGTCGGCTGCCTGCTGACAGCATTAAAGTGGCAGATGCCAAAGGTGCTCTGCCACAGCATGATTTTAATAATGCCATTAAAATAGGAATGGTGCCATATGACTAAAAGTACCAAACATAGTACCATATTTCAGAAAGGAGGAAAAGAGATCAAAAGAACTACAGACACATTTGCCGGACCCCAGTAGTATGCAAGAATAAGGACAAATTTTGAAAAAAGAATAAATGGAGGTAGGTAAATGGAAAGTAAGATAAAAAGCAACATGGATTTACCAAAAACAGATAATGCCATAATAACCTGATACCTTCCTTTGATAATTCATTTTCCAGATAAATGAAATGTAGTAGATCTCATTTCTCTGGATTTCTGGAACACTTAGTAATATTCCCTGCTACCCTCAACCTTCAACCACATCAGGAATG
>NW_005842475.1:905422-912921 GCF_000455745.1 Alligator sinensis | reverse complement strand
TGGCTCTCAGGTCCAAGAATTTGTATGAACACACTCCTGCTTTTAGCAATGAAGTAAATGCCATATGTCATCATCATCATCATGATGTGAGGAATGAGCCAGAAGTCAATACTCCTTCAACCACACTAATTGTTTATTTTTTTTTTCCTCTGCCAAAATTATTTAAATGAAAAAGTAAAAATAAATAAACAAAACAAATGCAAGTAACTAAAAATGACAGAACATCTATTTTTCATATTTGTTAAAATGCAATGCATCTTCCAAACAAGGAGTTATAGTCTCATCACTACCATGAGAGATTTATGCAGCAAAATCTCTATGCACTAGTATAAAAATTGTCTTAAATCTTCTAACATTCATCCCCTAGCCAGTTTTTATGCCCGGGTTATAAAATCCTGAGAATAGGAGTTTATAAAGGAAATGCTGACAGAGGCTTTAGTAAGTGTGTTCTCATTGCTATAATAAACACTTTATTAATTTTTAATTTGCTTTATCCAGTTCTGCTATATAACAAAGATTTAGATGCATAAGAGCCCATTATTCACACACAGACTTTCATGCTGCTTCAAGAACAAACATAAATGAAAATATAATTCATATCTCATTTCAAAACTTTTAAACATTAATGGTTCATTTGTCCATTGATACTGAAAAAGAGGGGTACTGGTAGAAGCCAATAGACCTGCAGTGATTTTTTCCTTGATTCTTTTATGTAGTGAATGATCCAGATACAAATAAACTCTCTGCTACTTATCGCTTCACCCATCTCAAATGAGAACTGCCAATATCTTCAAAAAAAGCTGAAAAAGGTTTCCAGATTCACGGTGTCTCCTATCAGTGGTTCTACACGCTCTGTTGAGTTTAAATTATACATCTTTAAAATACATAAACAAGCATATAAAGAAAACTTATAAAGACAGTTTGGATTCTATAAGAACTCAAAAAACGATTGCTAAGTAAGAACCAAAGAATTCCATGTGAACTTCAATGCCATTGAAAAGGCAGGACAGAATTAACATATAACGGAATACTGAAGAGGCATTACACAACAACTTAGTAATACAACTGCCAAGTAGGAATTTAAGAATATCATAAAGTGTTCCTATAACACTGACAAGGTGTGTCAGAAAACACCACATAATGAATGCCATTAAATAAGGAATGCAGGAAAGTAAATAGAATCTTAGGACACACTCAAATGCAGACAACTAACAAATACTTTTCTTGATAATAGATATCTTAGAGGATATCATAAATTATAAAGCCACACAGAGGTGAATAGAAATTATTTGAAAAAAATACTTCATCTTAACAGAGCAACAAATCTGACTACATTCTATTAGTTGGCTTTTTTGGTATTATCTGTCACTTCTTCAATATTTGCTATTCTTACATTTCCAACTACTCATGGTGGCTGCCCCAATGTACATTGTGCTGGTGATGGTATTCCTGATGCTCACTAGCTGCTGAAGGTGTTATGGTAAATATATTTTGATTCAATATTTATGGAGTTCTCTCTCCCTAGGTTCAAAAGGCAGTAACTTTAATAACCAAAAAACAACAAAATGGCAGTATTTTTTGCTGACTTTACCTTGGTTTTAACAACTTTTATAAAGATTGGTATTTTCTTCTTTTTCAGAGATATATTCTTTTCACTTTCAAGTAAGGAAAATTGCTGACTCAGTGTTAGCTATTTTTGCACATACTAGATTCAAGTAATAATTTTAAAGACATCAGAAAGACATTAGGCTAGGGACAGAAGTTGCATATAAACTAGTATGAGTGATTGGAAACCAGTTCAAATCCACAACATAACAGGAGTTCTGTGCACATAAACCACTTTCAAAATGGCTGAAACTGGTTTAAGATAAACCTGGATGGATGTAGTATCAGACTTAACCAATTTAATTTAAATTGGTTTATTGAACTTCTGTCCCAGACCCCTTCCAGATTCAAGTTAACTCACAGTCCCCCAGCATCCCAGGATACTTTGCACCTCCCCCACAAATGTTGCCTTGCCCTCACAGGGTGGGCAGACAAGCCTTGGCCCAAGCTGTCTGCTTTAGCCAAGCAGAGAAATATGCTCTAGCGCCCCCAGGCTTCTGGCCTGGGACACTGCAGGTATGTGGCTTCATTTCAGGAATCAAAAGTGAAAGTCTGTTCACTGGCTTATTAGTTCAATCTACACAACTTAGACTGACCTGCAAAGATTGAATCGATTCAGCCTCAGGCTTTTTGACTGTCTGTACTTAGCCCTAATGATCTTCTATTTAGCGCGCACAGCCTTTCATTATAAACAGCTTTCAGTTAAACTATCTACAGGGTTCATTTCACCCCCCACCCCCAACAGGAATGCTAACAACTCTAGGGAAAAACATAGCTAGTAGGGGTATACAATGAATATGTCACTTTCTGTTGTAAATGCCACTGTAATGAATACTATACATATTTAAAACTGCCAGGAGAGTTCAGTTAAATGGAATGTAATTGCTCAGTTTGGAATTTAGCCAGATCTCCACAGTGATCAGGACCTTGGCTTTCCATTATATCTAGGACACAAATAACTCTCAGACTTTATTTGGTGTTTGACATAAAACCATTGTCCTGACCATTTATCCAGGCTCTTGCTCTAATGTAAGTTCAAGTGGGTTTGAGAGCCAGATCATCATATAGCAGATTGACGTATCTCCACTGAAGTCAATTAGGAGAGGGAAAAAAGGCAAAAGGGAAGAGGTTGAAATGTAGTACCAATTTAGTTCACAGGAAGATCTGTCCCTCAAGTCTCATGGCACTCTACCAAAGAACAAAAGTGTTATCCCCAGTATTTTAGCCAATTATCTGACCAGCTATATTCTGCATACCAAAAAATTCCTCCACACTGCACAGTTGTTGTACTTAACTCCATAGATGGCTCCATTTCAGCGCTAAAACTGCAACTTCTAGATACAGTACACAACCTATAAGAGTAAATTCCAAGAGGGCAAAATTAAATATCTCCATCGCCCCCAGTAAAGTGAACTTTATTTATACTACTAAAGAATTTGTCCTAATTTTTTTTTTTTAAATAAAAAGCGCTGAGCAGAAGTGTAAACCACAGATCCACCTAGGGAGAGTGATTGCACGTCTCCACAAACTAGTGGAGAGTAGATTCAGGTTGGACATTAGGAAGAAATTTTTCACAGTAAGGCTGGCCAGAATCTGGAACAGGCTGCCAAGGGAGGTGGTACTCTCACCTAACTTGGAGGTCTTCAAGAGGAGGCTAGACAGACACCTGGCTGGGGTCGTATGACCTCAGCGCTCTTTCCTGCCTTAGGCAGGGTTCAGACACAGTGAACCTTCGTGGTCCCTTCTGATTCTACAATCTATGAATCAATGAATGACCCAGATACTGTTCTGAGGTATGCAAAGAGAGGTTAGTTAACATGAATTAACAGGCTATTCCCAAAGCTACGGACACACATTACACGTAAACCAGCTTAAGTGATCAGAAACTGGTTTAAATCTGTAACAGAACAGATGTTCAGTGCACGTAAACCAGTTTGAAAGTGGCTGAAACCTGATTGAGATAAACTTGGTTGAATGTAGTATCAGACTTAACTGATTTGGGTCAAATCAGTTTATGCAATGTCTGTCCCAGACCCTTGGCTGGTTTAAGTTAAACCAGACTCCCCCAGCATCCTGAAATGCTTTCTGGACTGGGCAGGTCTCTCTGCTCCACAGCGGAGCTTGCCCCTCCCCTCTGCTCCCTGGCTGGAGCTCGGCAGGAACTGCAGACATCTGCATGGCTTCCTTCTGCTCCCCTTTCTCCCTTCCCCACTCCCTGCTAAGCAGGGATTCCCCCATCCCCTGTGCCTTGCACAGACATCTTTCAGCTTTAGCTAGCAGATCACATGCTGTCTACAGTCCATGCTGTGGCAAATGGGAAAAAGGCAGAATCAATAGGTAGCTGGTAATGTCCCTCTGTTGTTTTCTTAATGGGGTACTAAACACTGAGTTATGGGTGAAAACACCATGTTATCAATTCCCTTCTGGGCTGGTCAAAAGGTAGGGGGGACCCCTCCCTAATCAGAGCATCCTGCCAGGGCCTGGCTATGCCCCCTTCAGCTCAGCATCCCCACCCTGGTTCTAGCCTGGGCCACTGCAGGCATGTGCCTGCATGTCTGGGATGTCTGTGCAGCTACAAACTGATTTAGCCTAGCCAGGTTAAACTAACCTGCAAAGGTTGAATCAATTTAGACTCAGGCTTTTTGAATGTCTGTCCCTAGCCCAAAAGAGCAGCTGCACACCTATTAAAGGTTCAAACTTCCCACCCTTCTAAGGCTTGCTTTTATACCAATATAACATAAAACATGACATGTACCCCCAATCCTTCTTTTGATTTCACCTTGTTTTTAATGTTTCTACATTAAGACCTTTCAATCTGGTTCTCCACTGCTAAGGACTTTGTGTGGTCACCCATGCAAAAGCAAGTAAAAACTAGGTACAAAAAGTTATTGCCCATGTGAATAAATGGAGATTAGTGATTTGGTAGACCTTTACACTAAAATAAATAATTATGTGACATGCAAAGCAACAGAGAAGAGTGAACACTATTCAAGTTTTCTTCAGGCAAGTACTATTCAGTTTTGTCCTCCAACACTGTTTAGAACTATATATAGATATTGTTTCCATTTTTCTGAACCTCCATATTTCTAAAGATATTTTTGTCTACTTGAAATCCTTCAAATATGGCAGTTGTGTCCTGTAATTCATTGAACAAATGTTTACCATGTACTGAACTGACTTGATTCATTTAGCTTTCAACAATAAGACTACACCCCAAATGGCAACACTGACAGAATTTTAGAACTACATTTGTATTCAAAGTTCTGTCTCATCCAAAAATATGCAGGGAACTCCAACCTCATTTTTCTCATAAACACAAAATCAAAAGAATTTTTGACCAAAGGGAATGGTAAAAAAATTTCTCTCTTCCACAAAAAACAGTATGATCATTCGTGAATTTGCTTTTATCCCATACTCACCTATGCACATCTTTCCTACCCCATGCTCCAGACTCCAGAAATGATGTGTGTGATGTATTGTAAATTAGTCATTATATATATACTTTAAATGTGGCTAGGCTGTGTGCCGCCTCAGGCACCATGTTTTACTTTCAGCTTTGGTTTCTTTTTAGAACAATAAGATTACCAGCCATGTGAGCTGTTCTGCTCTCTCAGCTAATTGAATCTTCCCATCACTATGAAACCACGAGATACAATGGTTTTGATGACAAGGATCTTCACTTTTGCTGGTGGTTGGAGCCATAGCCTAAATGATCCAGAACAGTAAGAAAATACTTTATTATTACTACATATGCACTGAAGAGATTCATATGAACATCCAGTTAGACCTACAGTCACTGCTGTGGTCATAGCAGAAGGGTTAGCAGAGAAATAAAAGTAACAAACTGATACTAAACAAAAGTGGATGCAGTGTGCAATCATTGTGAAGTACAGAAGAGAAACGTGCCAGACAGGAGAACAGTCATTTTGTATTCTCACCTAAAGTAAAAGAGCCTGCAGCCTGTACAGAGAGCATACTGTCAGCAGGGTGAGCTCATGTGTGGACAGATTTAAAAAAAAAAAGAAAAAAATGGCCACTTGTACTGTATTGGTGAATTTGATGAAAACCAAGAGATGTGGGTAGTGTATATCAGATGTTATGAACAGTTTATAGCCTGCAGTTCAGTTCCAGAAGGACGAGTTGCAACATTGTTGACAGTGATAGATTCCAGGGCATAAAGTCTCCTATGGGCTTTTTGGACTCCAACCTTGCCAGGACAGGCCACCTATGCAGAAATCACTGAGGCAATGAAGGAACACTTTTTCACCTACCCCATCTAGGACTGCAGAACGGTACTGATTCCTCCGATGAACCAAGGAGAACAGGGAGTCTGTAGCACAATTTGTGGCTGCTTTAAAGTTGTCAGAGCACTGTCAGTTTAGACAAGGGTTGAATGATGCCCTACAAGATTAATTTGTTGCAGGGTTGCACAGTGAACAAACTCAGAGGAAATTATTGACTGTGTCCACTCTTACGTTCACAAAGCTGTGGAAATAGCAGTTGCCACGGAAACTGCTGAGAAGGATTCCCAGGAATTTAGTATGGACTGGAAAGTGCATTGCTTGCATCAGCAAGACTGAGGGGCACAGAAACCTGGGAACTTTTCCTGTGTCCCTTGTACACAAACCAAGCCCAATGAAAGGGATGGGTAGGCACCATCAGGTCACTTCCAGGAAGTGCAGCAAAAAAACAAAAAAAAACAGGACACATTGCTGTGGCCTGTTGCAAAGTTCAAAACAGAGTAACACCTTGGAGCCATCCATCCAGGGAAGCATCTATCAGGGAGAGATCTAGTAGGGGACATAAGTCCAGAATATATAATAAGACCAGAGTTCTAGTGCGACTGACCAAGACCTGGGTTTGCATATACTATCAAAAGCAGTTGTGAGAGATGGTATCTAGGCCACACCCTTAACTGAAGGCATCCCTATAAGAATGGAACTAGATAGAGGGGCTGCTGATTCCCTGTTACCTGCATCTCTGTATAGCCAGTCTTTGCCACAGGTACCTTTGGAGAAAACCTCCATACTTCTGAAGACTTACACTGGAGAAAAGATAGTCCCAAAAGTGTGACTGTTCAACTAGACAGGCAGCCAGTCCATTTACCCTTCTATGTGACTGGAGGAAATTATCCACCATTTTTGGCAGGTCTTAGCTAAAGAAGCTAAAAGAAGTTTGGAATAAGATCAAGTCAATCAGAAAATCACCTCAAGGCCTAGTGCAGTTCAAAATCAAGCCTGCAAGTCAGCCAAAATACTATAAGCCCAAAATTGTACCTTATGCTCCGCGACCGCTAGTGGAAGCGGATTTGGACTATTTAGTAAGCAGTGGCGTGTTGTCACCAGTTGCACATACTAAATGGGCTACACCAGCAGTGGGGAATTATTTGGGCCCAAGGACCACATATGGAGTCTTGGTGAGCTGTTGCGGGCCAGATCAGCACCACCACCCATGCAAGAGCTCACCAAACCTCCCTAACTCCTGTGCTTAGCCAAGTGGCAGGGATGGGGCTGCAGGCAAGTGGGGAGAGGCATCTGAGAGCAGGACAGGCAAGCTCAGCGCTGACAGCATGGGGTTGGGGCTGGGGCAGAACTGTTATCTACCGCATGCCCCTGAAACAGGTGCCTGTTCTGCAGGCAGATGCATGCAGAGCAGATTGCAGCTCTGCCTCAGGCCCTGGCCCCCCCCGTCACTGCCTAACTCACACAGGCAAGGCACACAGCCAGCTGTACAGGATGGGGCCATGGGAGGGCAGAGAGCTGTGTCCAGGTCCAGCGCTGGGGCCAGGATTTTGGGGCAGTGATAGTGCAGGCCTGGGGCAGAGCTGCAATCCACTCCCCACATGCCTCTGCCCGTGGAACCCGCACCTGTCACAGGGACATGCAGGCAGTGGT
>NW_005842475.1:902189-905391 GCF_000455745.1 Alligator sinensis | reverse complement strand
GGCTGCTGCGCCTGCCACTGGGATTGCCAGGAAGCAAGTTTGGCTGTGGTCCCACCCCAGCCCTGCTGTGCTCCTGGAGGGCAACAGAAATGACCACGTGTACCATGGCTTGGGCTGCCCCCTGTGCTTGCATCGGGCGGGACCAAAGGACCCAACACAGGCCAGACAAAATCCCTTGGCAGGCCAGATTCAGCCTGTGGGCTGTATTGTGCCCAAGCCTCGGCTATACCCATTGTTCCAGTGATCAAAAAGGACGGCTCAGTTTGAATTTGTGGTGACTTGAAAGTGACAATGAATCTGGTTTTATGTGCTGTCCGGTACCCTTTGCCTACCACTGAAGATTTGTTTGCTGCTCTTAGTAGAGGAAACTGATTTAGCAAATTGGATTTGAGTAATGCCTACCTTCAAATAGAACTGGATCCTGCATCTCACAAATATGTTGCAATAAACACTCAAAGGAATTGTACTGCTATAATTGATTGTTTTCTGGCACTACTTCTGCTCCTACCCTCTCTCAGAAAGCCATGGACGAAACCTTAAAAGGCCTGAAAGAAGTACAGGATGGCATATTGGTTACAGGAAAAGATCAGGAAGCTTGTCAGAAGCTTGATGCTGTCCTGCAACATCTCAAAGACCATGACTGCAAGTGCACGGGGACAAATGCAAGTTTTTCAAGCTCTCTACTAAATACCTCTGCTAAATATCTTGATGCCACGAGGGTAAAGATATCACCAGAGAAAGAGAAGGCAATCCTTCAAGCACTACCCCCAGGGAATGTGTCACAGTTATGTTCCTTTTTAGGATTATTTACCTATTATGGTAACTTTTTGCCTAATCTAGCAATAATATTGGTATGGACACTTGAACTATTGCAAGCAAAAAAGGACTAGAAGTGGACTAGAGAATATCAATATGCCTTTAAGGAAGCAAAAAAAATGTTGACATCGACTGGTGTTTTTACACACTTTGCTTCATTTCCATTGTAGTGATGTGATACTTCACCACATGAAGTGGGGGCAGTCCTTTGGCCACCTTTCCTGATGGCTCAGAGAAATCAATTGCTTTTGCTTCAAACAGTAACTGCTTCTGAAAGGAATTATATACAAAGAGGGAGGCTCTCACTATTATCTTTGGAGTATGGAAATTTCATACTTATCTGTATGGCAGACACTTAACTCTATTGACTAATCACTAGCCATTACTTTCTATTTTTAGACCAATTCAAGGTATTGCTTCCCTTGCAGCAGGTCCCAAACAACGCTGGGCATTGTTACTTTCTGCTCACTCTTATAGTGTTCAGTATTGAAAAGGAGCTCAGCACAGCAATGCTCATGGGCTCTCACACCTGCCTTGTCCCAGTGACCAGCAAAAGGAAGACACCATGGAAGTATTCTATTTGAATTTGATGGACCTGTTACCTACACACAAATTAAGAAGAAAACTGTTAAGGATACTGTTCTCTCTCTTCTGAAAGGCATGGTTCTAAAAGGTACCGTATTAAACTACAACAACCCTCAGCTGACACCTCTGCATCACATCAGTCAGAATTATTGGTGCCTGAAGGTTGCCTCTTGTAGAGGATGCAAGTGATCATACTGAGGTCACTCCAAAATTTGTTTTGTCAGATCTTCATGAAAGACATTTTGGTGTTGTGAGGATGAAAGCCTTAGTGTGGAGTTGTGTGTGGTGACCAGGCATTAATCAGGGCATTGAGAGGACAGCAAAATGCTGTATTGCATGTAAATACATTCAGAAAGATCCTGGCCCAGCTTATCTGCACCCCTGGACATGTCCTCACACTCCACAGCCATGCATTCATGTGTATTATGCAAAGCTATTGGAAGGTCATATGTTTTTAGTAGTAGTCAATGCACACTCGTAAGTGGCCAGAATTTTTCCAAATGTCTTCTTGTACAGATACCTAGACTGCTTAGCACTTTCATACATTATTTAGTTACTTTAGACTACCATTGCAATTTGGTGAATGATAATAAACCTCAGCTCTCTTTGGAGGAATTTAAGAAGTTCCTTGTTTCCAATGGAATTCAACACATATTCTGATCCTTATCTTTTTACAAATGGACTGGCTGAACATTTTGTACAAACTCTCAAGCATGCGTTACAAGCCAATCAGTCTACCATAAGTCTTCAACACAAATTGGACAATTTCTTACTCATTTATTGCAACACACCCCATGCTACTATGGAGGAGTCACTTGCTACTCTTTTACCGAACAGACCAGGGGCAGACAAAATACAGCCCACGGGCCAAATCCGGCCCACCAGGCAATTTCATCTGGCCCATAGGCACCCACCAATAAATTGTATCCTACCCAGCCCACACATTTCGCTACCACCCTTGTGTGTGGGAGGGCCCTGGCCCAGGCCAGCATGCACAGCTTCCGCGTGGGGCTGCTGCTGCCACTGCTGCAGCTGCCCAGGGACCTGCTTGGCTTCCCCAGCCTTCTGCAGCTCCTCGTGTCCCTGCTGCAGCGCTCACTCCAGGCAGCAGGTAGGGAAGTTGCAGCAGGTGCGAGGACGCTGTAGCTGGGCAGGAGTCTGTAATGCAGGGCTGAGGCTGGCAGAAGAACAGATCCAAGGGCCTGTGCCCAGCACCCCCAATAAGGCGTGCAGTTCATGTCACTGGTGGCAGCAGCAGCAGGCAGCAAGCCCTTGGGGTGCTCATAGCCCATGGTGGCCAGAGCCTCCTGGTGGTGCACAGCTCCAGCCAGTTCCAGGACCTGCATGTGGAGGCAAGGAGTAGATCCAGGCCAGCCTGCCTATTATGCAGGACTCCCCGTGGCTCACATGGAACTCCTGGGACTCGCATGCCACTGGGAGAAAGCCTGCATGATGGAGCCGGATGCCTTCCCTGCTCCCTACCACCACATGCAGCTCCTGGGACTCAACCAGAAGTGGCAGGGAGCCCTACCTCCTGTTTCCTGGTAGACTCGCAGGAGCTGCACATGCAGCTCCCAGAACTTGTTGGAGCCATGAGCCATTGGATGGCTGTGCCTGTGCAGGCCATGAGCACCCTAAGGACCTGCCACCTGCTGTTGCTGCTGCCTTCAGTGATGGGGGCTGTGTGCCATAAAGGTTGTGGGGAGAGGGTCCCCACACCTCCCCACCCTTCTTCACAGCCCACAAACCCCATACACCCACACCCTTCCCACACACCCCCTTCCATATATACATACCCCCA